>NW_026527002.1:25397440-25617440 GCF_024362965.1 Panthera pardus
GCCTTATTTTAATAAGTCACTATGGATTGACTGACTCAACCCTTAGCTTTGCTTGATTCTGAAGTAGTAAAGTAGGAACAGTCATAATTACTTCTGCGTAAGTTCAGAAATATGACCCATAAGTCCAAATCTACAATACAGTAAACAATGGGGTGAAAAATGTAGACTTTAATTTCCATGTTTGGTCCAATCTATGCAATGCCAAACAAGTGAGTAATTGGAAACATTTGTGCATGACTTAATTTTTCATGCATTATCCCATTGTTTCAGAATCTTATAAACAGAGCCCAAACCTATGACCTATTAACAAATTCTCACTTCTTGCCATTTTCTTTCTCTTAAGGACCCTTCACGAGTAGGGAGCAATAAAATGTATTAGAAGATCAGCCTTGAAACGAACTTACGATGGACATCTTAACAATGGCTTTTCCTTATTAAATGTGTGGTTTGTTTTTTTTTAATTTAAATAGTGTAAATGATGAAATGTAGATTGGGTCTATTCTAAAGATATTCCTTTCTGGTATATCATAAAGAATTGTGAGATTTTAATAACTACCATAGCAATTGACTTAACTCTTACTTTAATTTGAGGTAAGCTTTAATTGTATGTGGTGAAATGGGAGAATACTTCATGAATGATGTTGGACTCTTTTTGGAAAATGTGCACCAGTAAATATTTAGACTGGAGGATCACATTTCATAACCTTCCATAAACTTATAAAACTATTTATAAGAGCCTTGCCAAAACATGTATAGTAGTATGATTTATATTAATATACTACAAGGTGGCATATTCTAAAGTTGGTATTAGATAGTCTTAATAGTAACTGGGTTTTCGACTCTGAAAAGTAAAATGCAACTTATGACTTTTTGAGAATTGCATGTTTGCATTTCACAATCTCATCATTTTTAAGAGAAATAAGCTATTAGATAATTTGATGCTAAGCACAGCTATATTGGAAAACAAGAATATTAGCACTAAGTGGCAAAACTTTACTTTCATATTTATTCTTTAATATGAAGAAGATGGTAGTATAGTAACCATCATAAAGTCGCCTTGATTCAAAGCAATCAAGGATAAATAACATTGAAATAGGGCTCTTTTCCTGAGGGGCCTTAAGGATACCACCTTATGATGAGGCATAACCAACAACTTTATAACAAAATGCAAGCAAAGTTTAGAAACTGATTTATTACTTTAAAACAATGTCAAGCAAAGACATCCATGCATCTTTTTCTTTTTCTAACACACTTGCTATTTCACATAAATCTGAAACTCATTTAATGGGCTCCAAAACGGTATTTTTACCATTGTGTATGGGGGCAGGATATGTATTGGCCCCTCTTTCATAGAAAGAGTAAAAATACACTTAACTGTACTGCGAAACACATTTTGTGTATATATTCAAATAGGATTTAGAAAGGAAGAGATTTTATTTATATCTTTCTTCAATGCTGCCCCTCAGTTTGAAATTGCCTTCTTTAATAAATGCTAATGATCTTGTTGATTACGTTTGTGCATGTACTTACCATGCAGTTTTGGGAATCAACCGCTGATGAATCTTATCAAGAAGAGAAATTATAGCATTAGCTCATTTGCTTTCCAAACAGCAGGAGTGAGAGTTCTTTCCAAAATGATATTAGTGATATTGTTTTAACATCCATGCAGAAAAGTATGTACTATTTCTTGCCTGCCTTCTTGGTGTTTCTAAGACAAGGCTCACATTTATTAGACAAGGTCTCTTCCTTCTGTGTAGATATACAACTGTATGTATATTGTAAACCAGAAAATCAAAACTAAACCCAAAACCAAGTTGAAACACTTATTTAAATTGAAGTACCTTATCCAAGTTTAAGAACGAGCAAGCAGCGTTGTAATATCTTTTTTGACCCCTACAATAAGGAAATAGCAAACATGACACGTGCTCATGTCATTTCATTATGTTCTGTGTCTATTAGAGGATTGATACTAACTGGCAAAAATGCACATTACCATAGGGCTTTCCCACCATAACTTATATAAGCCGCTGTTCTATTAACTAGCAAGGTTGTTAGCCACAGACAGAATGCCCAAAGGACAGGCTGGGCTTCTCACTGCAGGCTAGTTCTTGTCTTGTATAGATTAGAGTAGCAGAACCCTGTGTGTGTTTTCCTGAGAAATTCGGCTTCACTGAATCTAAAATCAGCATGTTTCATTGGTCTCTTTTAGTAGGATGGCTGAGGGCTTTGCCGTATTTATGAGGCACACAGAATTGTGAGACTTAGGGCACACGGTAGAGCCCATGTGTGTTCATGACCTGACCTTTAAAGACAGTTCAAGGTTTTTCATTTATGCTTAAGAGGAAACCAACAAAACACACATTCTTGATTACATTTTCTTCATCTTCTTCTAGCCAAATAAATGAAAGACAAATTTCTAGAATTATAGATACAGACATAGATATAGATTTATCTCCTTATATTTGAGAGGACAGATTTGTATCTATGTATAGGTATATGTAAGATATATATTACTTTCCTCTCTGATTTTAAAGTGTATGCATCATTGCTGCTTAAGGAAATATTAATAGTTCATAACCACAAACTCTTTGAATCAAAACTAGAAAATTGTGTGTATGCAAATATGGCATAAATATTTGTATGCATATACACAACAAAAATATGTTGAAATAGCAAGAATGGATGAAGGGTGTGTATAGACACCATGAAATTAAGAGATAAGAGAAGATACAAAACAAACCAAATACATAGGATCAGTGAAATATGGTACAGTCTCACTTGATGGTCTCTATACTTAAGTAAAAATCAGAGTTTAATGTTTATGTTTAAATATTTAGTCAGCTCGTTTTTCCTAAATGTTTAATTTTTTATTTTTTGATGGGGGGGAGAGAGAATGCAGCCGGGGGAAGGGGAGAGAGAGAGAGAGAGAGAGGTTGGGGCGGGGGGGAGATTGAGAATCCCAAGCAGGCTCCATACTGTCAGTGCAGAGTCCAGTTTGGGGCTTGATCTTATGAAATGTGAGATCATGACCTGAGCAGAAAGCAAGAGTCAGACGCTTAACCGACTGAGCTACTCGGATGCCCCTAGTCAGCTCTTTTTATAGATCATTCATAGGAGAGGGTATTCCAAGAGTAAATGGAAAGGATCAGTAAAATTTCAGTAATTTTGAGATTATTTGGGGGATTTTTTAAATCATGAAATAATACATACTTTGCGATGATTAAAATGACATAAGCCAATTAAATTATTAATGTACACCTAATTCTTTGCCTTTGAGTTCCTTTGAATACTATAGTTACTTACCAATAAATTGGAGTGAGATTTTACACAGATGCTATCTGCTTCCTTACCAAATGTTAATGGAAAAATTTTAAACAGTAATTCAAATAATCTGTTTTATAATATCCCTGTTTCGGACTATACTAAAAATTGTTAAGCATAATAACACTCTCTGGGTAGACATAAGGAAATCCATAGAAATTCCTGTTTTGATTTAAGAATGATCTTTTTCAAATTGGACTTAGAGACATTCTTTCCCAACTACCTCAGGTGTAAGGTCATATATCTCTCCCTTTTTATTTCCTACAAAAACTCACCTAAATCCAGTCTGACAAAATAATCATGAATTGGTTCTCTCTCACCTGTTGGATAGACACATCCGTAGGCAAGCCTCAATTTCAGCACCCATGTTAAGATTGCCTCTCAGAGGCCGCCTGGGTGGCTCAGTCGTTTAAGCCACTGACCTCAGCTCAGGTCATGACGTTGTACTCTGTGAGTTCGAGCCCCCCCATCAGGCTCTAGGCTGACAGCTCAGAGCCTGGATCCTGCTTCGGATTCTGTGTCTTCCTCTCTCTCTGTCCTTTCCTTACTTACACTCTGTCTGTCTGTCTCTCTCTCTCTCAAAAATAAACAAAACAAATTTTAAAAATATTAAATAGAAAAAAAAAGATTGCTTCTCAGAAAACAAATTTCTTAATTTTTAAAAAAAATTTGATTAACCTCCAAGATAGTGGGCTAAGTGATTTAGCTCTGATTGCAGTGATGTGTTCCCTAAATTCTAAAATGCTGTGTAACCAACTTCACACTTTTCAACTTCACAGGACATTGTGAACTCTCCTCTTCTCTTGTCTGGACAGGTAATCATTTCCCAGCTGACTCACTTTTACATTTTCAACCAGTAGCTGTGCTTTTCATTCCTTAATCCTCTCTCTAAATGAGTTTATTTTTTTCCTTCCTCACTAAACTGTTTACTGTTTTGAATATTATTTCGTGCAGTCTGTTAGTCTTCTTTTCTTCTTACTGTTGTTGATGCTTAAAAGCGCCCTTTTTTGATTTTAAAAATCCCCTTTTATGAAGCCTTTACTAATCAAGGAGATATAGGATAACATTATTTCCTCCATTTTCAAACAACAAAATTCACAGCAATCATGAGCTATATGTTCATAATATACTCATTCATTTGCATCTATCCACGTCATTATGGTGGCTATGAGACTTTCATATATATCAATCAGAACGCCCCCTGTGTAATTGTCTATGTGCATTCAGTTATCCTTCAAACCAACATAGATTTATTAAGGTCTCATTTGCATCATGCATTTTTGCGGAAGCAATACGACTATAAAGATGAGGTAGACAGATGGGGTACACAAACAAAATAGCTAGCAATGGGAAAATCTTCCCAGGAAGATACACAAAAACTTGCAGTTAGAAATTTTGTCCATTCTTATGGACCTATGAAGGGCCTTTGGGGAGTCATATTACAATTTAAAAATGTTTCCTGCATAGAATATAAACTTTCCATTTCAGTTTGATTTGGTAATACTAAGGTGGTTCAAACATCCTTAGCAATGACAGTTTAGAGCAGACGTTCTCAAACTTTTTGTCTCAAAACCACTTTACACTATTAAAAATTATCAAAGTGACAACAGATGTTATTTATGTATATTAGAGTTAAATGTAAATTTAAACATCCATTAAAGTAAAAAAACTATTTCTAAATTATTTGGTAATTTATTAAAAATAACAACTACAAACCGCTTAAATGTTAACATAAATAATACACTACACTAAGATAATCATATTTTCCAAAATTAAGAGGAGCAAGGAAAATGGTATTGTTCTGTGAATCTCTTTAGTATGTAACTTAGTAGAAGATACTGAATTCTCATATCTGCTTTTACATTCAGTCTTGCAGTATATTATGTGGGTTGAGGATCTAAGGGAATTCGGCCTCTCACAAATCTGTAATTGGAAAAGAGATCAACATGTTAGTGGACTTTCATCTAACTGAAAAACGCACATGAAATACTCGCAAATAGTAGTTTCTTAAAAGTTGCGATGTGAGGGTGCCTGGGGGGCTCAATTGGTTGAGCGTCTGACTTGATTTTGGCTCAGATCATGATCCCAGGGTTGGGAGATCAGTCTCTGGGCTGGCCGTGGAGTCTACTTAAGATTCTCTCTCCATCTGTCTCTCTCTCACTCTCTCTCTCCCTCTGACCTTCTTCCCTACTTGCTCTCTTTTTCTCTAAAAATAAGAAAAAAATGTAAGTTTCAGTGTGAAATTTGAAACTCTATCAATAAGCTTTCATTCTCTTTATGTTAAATTCCATTATTTATCTTTCATTCTTAATAGATCTTTGAGTGATGCATGATTTTATGACATCATGAATTAATATGTTGGAAATATTGGTTCACTGAGTTATGCAGATCTTCCAATTGTTGACACATTTCATTATACAGTATCACATTCACTAATATTATTATCATGATCCCATAAGAAATTTCAGGAATTATTGGGAATCTGTCCAGCTCATAATGGCAGATATAAATTTTCCAAAATTTGGGGCATCTGGGTGGCTCAGTCGGTTAAGTGTCTGACTTTGGATCAGGTCATGATCTCACGGTTCATGGGTTCGAGCCCCACATCTGGCTCTGTGCTGACAGCTCAGAGCCTGGAGCCTGCTTAGGATTCTGTGTCTCCCTCTCTCTCTGCTCGTCTCCCACTCATGTTCTGTCTCTGTCTCTCAAAAATAAATAAACACTAAAAAAATTAAAATAAATAAATAAATAAATAAATAAATAAATAAATTTTCCAAAATTCAAAATTTCCCTGAAAGCTAAAATTTTATTGACTAACGAACAATATAAGTGGTATCCCTTGATGTTACTCACTTTGTTTATCAAAGATCAAGGGCTTTTTTTTTTTAAGTTCAAGGGTATAACCCTGAGGGATACCATGACTTTTAATATAGTTTAGTGCTACTTGATTCATGCTAAGAAACTAGGACTGCTAAGGCTTCAGCACTGTGTACAAATTTAAAACTCACATGAAAAAAGAAAATAACAAAAGTATTATGAAAATGGTTTTGATTTCAAGAACGTTCTGAAAGTAGCTCAGGGTTTCTAGAGGCTTGGGGGCATGCTGTAAAAACACTGCTCAAAGAACTTAAAACATAGCTGCGGATGTTCAATAATCATTATCTGATACTCAATATCACCTAAGGATTCACTAGGATTCATTGCAAACTACAATAACAATACCTACCATTTCCAAATTGCTTTGCAAATAATTGTACATATATTATCTTGTTTAATCCTTTCAATAAGACAATAAGCTATCATTATATTTTAAAAGAGAAAATTACAGCTTTGTTTAATGACTTTTCCAAGTCACAAGACCTGTAAATGGCAGAATCCAGATTTATATCCAGGTTTTATGAAGTCCAGTGTCTCATTATATCATAGCTGTTTAATATAACTCTATTACAGCCTCCTCTAAGTTAAGGAATAGTGAATAAATCCTCTAAGCTAAGGAATAGTGAATAAATATCATCCGCTTAATAGCCAGTCTCTATTTAAGCACTATTTAAACATTACACATATACGTGTTAATTGCATTCCCATTCCCAATCCTTCATGGCATGAGAAGTCCAACTTTACACCTATTTCATCATAATCCCAAACTGCACAATAGTTATATGATGCCCCTCCACATACCTAGTTTTCTTGAACTGCTATAAATGATTGATTGCTGATTTGGTCAGCAATATTGGGAAAAATAATCACTGATCATTTCAGTGGGTCACTGACCAGTTATTCCAATCTTCAAAATGAACATATCAGATCAGTCTTGTGATCTAATCAACTACATACAGATAATTGATAACTGTGGTGACCAAAAAGAACCTGTCTAAATCTTAGGGGGAACAGGAACACAGGGGAATAGCAGTTTAAAAGTACTTCCTGAAACTGATGAGGGGCTCTTGGGTAAGATTTTTCAAGTCAGACCAACAGAAGCCTTGGATCCCAGCCTTGATGCTAACAATTTAGCTCTGTGAGTTAAGAAAATATTCAGCATCACTATGCCTAGGTTCTTTTGTCCATTTAATGGGAAGAAATTATTATGTGATCTCTTGTTTTGTTTATAATCAACATTGTATGATTTTTATATAGAAATAAAAGCATGTCCCTTTTTGGCAGTCATGATTTTCTTCATTTGTAAATTCTCTTTCCCTGCCAGCCTGTCTTCACACTGTATGCTGAAAATCCCTAAAATCTAATTCATTGCTCTAATTTATACATAAAAGGTTTATAGAAGCTATTTATTTATTTATTTAACCAGTCATTTAGACTCCATCAGTATGTTATTTAATAAAATCTACTCAAACTCTTTTGTGTTTTCTTCCACTAAACAAAAATGAAATTGCTTTTATAGCATTTATGTTATGATAAATGTGGGGCGGGGTTTATTAAGATTGATCTCCTCCCCTAACGATTAATTATAATCCATCCTGAAATATTAACACGAAACCCATACGAGCTATGTTGAGGAAGGGAAGGGAGAGAAGAAAGCTGTTATGTTTGTTTGCAATCACTGAAATTACGAAAGCAAAGGTCTTCCAGAGACAAAAATATAATCACAATTATCTGACCCGTAAAAATGGTTTTTATTTCTGCAGCCTAGGGACAGCAAATTGTTGGTATTGGGAGCCCTTTTTATAAAGGCTTTTCCCCAAATCTTCCTTTGCATAGCTCTAACATTTTTTTATCTACTTTAAAGCATTTTTCCCCTTGTATCTAATCCTGAAATCAGAGACCTCCTAGTATCACTGAGGGTGTGTTTTAAGTAAACTGCTCTGGATCCTGTGTTTTGCAGCTTGCAACCCACCTGAACGTGGTCAGGTGACTTGTCCTTTCTAAATCACCATAGAAGAAAATGAATCAGGTGTCTTCTGGCTACTTTGGGCCATGTGGAAAGTATATGCATGCATGGCCAGGTCACTGCTATGCCTCCAACACTTGCTTAATCCACCTCTGGATAAGGAGAAGTGACAGCACAAGAAAGGAGCTGGTACATAGTAGGTAATTGATGTGCGCTGGTTTTCCTGGAGTGCCCATGTGTTCTAGATCTAAATTGCAAAGTGTTTAAAAATGGGAATGGCATTTTCATATATGGGGTAATATGAAAATAGGGTTATGGGAAACATTAAATAAAGGTGGCAAGTAATAGTTTTGTAGCTATTATTTCAATTCTATATATAAAGCAAAATCAACAGCCAGGGGAGACCATTGAATGGCCATCAACAGGCGACTGTTCAAATAAATAAAGGTGTATCATATAATAGAATACTATGTAGCAATTAAAAATAATAATATAAAGCTATAATTTGTTCACATAGGGCAATTTCCAAGATATGTCAAATGACAAAAGCAAGGTGTAGAAGAATATATGTAATATGCTTCCGTGTGTGTAAGGATATGTACATATATACATTTAAATATACAAATGGCAGAAAGACCCCAAGCTGATAAAAACAGCTGGCTCTGGAGGGAGACAGTATTAACTAAGTATGCTTTGATATAGTTTGCTTTCTTTGTTAACATGAGAACACTAGTTTCAACATAAATAATAGTTTTTAATGTAAAGTAGAGATGCCTTATAAATTTGTAAGGCAAGTCATTAACATGCCCTCCATCAAAAAACAAATATTGACGAAGGAGTGGTTTTATCATTAGTTTCTTAGCATCCTGTAAAGCCAAAGAAAGATTATTTTAAAATATTTCAACTCATGAAGGCATTAATTCAAAGGAGACAGAGCCATTAACACAGAACAGACTGAGCCAAAATATGTTGTTGGTACGATTGCCAGATAATACACAATAGTTTTATTTGCTAAATCTGGCCATTTCGATTATTGAAAAGAAAAAAGTGTTCTGAATGCTTATAATACTATGTATATTCAATGCCAAACACTAATACTTTCCAGATAGTCTATTTTCTATTATCATTTAGGTAAAACATATTGACTTTTTAATTGAAATTTTAAATAATATTTTTGAAAACACACACAAAATAAGAAATTATTCTCCCGAGGAAAAGGTATCGCCATCCATCCGATAGGTAATGTGGCTCCAATCTATTCTTTCACATTAATATTCCAATACTTCCTTATAATGCCATTATATTACAAGAAAATGAGCCTATCTACTTTGCAATGAACTTACCTTATTCCTGCCAGAATACTCACCCCAACACTTCCTCTTTTTACCTACTTGTCATGAATCTGAAATGTCCTCATGAGGTCTTCCAACTGCTTCAATGGAGAGGTTCTTTTCATTCCCTAATTTCATTTGCATAGAGCTTTTTTTTTTTTTTTTACAATGTCTTGTATCATTACGTTGTGTAGATACATCAATGTCCTTAATAGATATATAAGCACCATGAAAGTCAGAAGCCATCACTTCATCCACATCTTTCATCTTTGATCACTACATGTGCTCCATCAACCTGGCATAGTATTTTACACAAAGGGTATATCCAACAGAGTCCACTCACTGTGTGAGTGAATGGCAGTAGATAGTCCAGTCCCTCTGAAGATTAAACTCTAACCAATTTGGAATCTCATTAAAAAAAAAAACAAAGAACAAAAAACAAACCTGCCCTCATTTGGCATCATAATCCCTCTTTAAAGTTGAAAATTATTCCTAAAATGATCCTCAGCCATATTCTTTTCAGGCTAAAAGAATAAGGTAAATTCCATGTCCTTTGCTTAAGATTTTTATTTTACTTTCTTATCCCTTAATCGTTCTTGTATTGCTCATACGAACCCCCAGGCGCTTTAATTGTCCTTTAGTTTGGAGAGTGCAGAGCTAAGCATTGTATTCTAATGAATCAGACCAGTGCTGAATGATTTCCTTCTTCGTATTAAGTTTCTTTGGCGTCTTCTCAGTATAATTTTTACAAAATGGGATATTAATTATTCTTCAGACCAATACATAGTATTTTTCTATATTATACTTAAACAATCTATTTCTCTTTTAAGTGATCTTCCCTAATTGATCCTTGCAGACTAATTTATTCTCTTTTTTAGGCCAGGGCATTTGATTGCTATTCTTAAGCTACAAAGCCTTTTTTTCTATTACTTTGAAGCTAGGGTAGAACACCCTGGTCATGTGATTTATCCTAACTTCCAGTCAATGATGTGTAAGACAATGATTCTCAAATCCCAGACTGGTGCTTCACGGTGAAGTTTCCACTGTTCCATGGTGAAATAGAATAATAAATACATTGTAATGAGGTTTTTTTTTTTTTTAAGTCACCTTTGATCACTTTTTATGTCTTAAAACATTTATCTCATATATGCAGTAGTAGATGGTAGTAATTATTTTTCTACTGTCACTAAAATGTTGGACACCTTATGCTAGGCCCCTCTTGTTTTCTTCTTCTTTTTTATTCTGTAGAATACTAACTTTGAGAACCACTAAAAATAGGCATAGAAGTAGCACTAAAAATAGCCAATATTTAGAAGTTTCTTATATGTAAACAATTGTTCTAAAAACTTTAGATCTATTAACTCACTTAATGCGACAACTCTCCGAGGAACTTGCTACTATTGTTTAAACATTAGAGATTAGGAAATTGAAACAGAGAGAGGTTTAAAAATACATCCAAAGTCACGCAATGAATTATCCTAGGAAAGGGCATCTAGAGGTCGTGCTCCTAACCGCTGCAAGAGAATGAAACCAGGATTATATTTTAAGTCAATTGTTATGCTTGATTCTAAAATTGAGCTACTAAACTTTTAAAATTCTACCACATAGGCATGTAATAATGGTTTTCTGTATTTTTTCATATTTTAAAATCTTTCAAGTGGGATAGTATCCAAAGAGACACTAGATTCCTATCCATATCTTTAATACACATGCTTACCTCATGATGTCGTGTAGAATTCTCTCTTATGGAACTACATGTTTATTTTTAAGATAATTCCTTCAAGAATTTTCTCTTTGTACAAAAACAAAAACCAAACAAAAACACCAGAAATTCAACTAGTCTGAGGAAAACTAGAAATATCTCCTAAGGTTCTAAGATTTGAGCACATAAGCTTTTAAAATAAGAAATTTAAAAGATTACCATGTCATTAGCAAAGATTTTAAAAAGTAGGAGCATATAAATGTTACATCAAAGATGACAAAGCAGATCCATCTCTAATATGAACATTTAAAGTAAATATGCAATTGAAAGAAAAAAAGGTTGAGCAAGCTGAATAGGAAGAATCAGTGCTAGGAAATTTAAAAAGGGAATATATAGCCAGGGGGGTAAATAACCAAGCTCCTATGTTAAGTGTCAAGGATGAGCCTATTGGATATAAACTCTAACATATAGACATCAGTATTTTTATGGTCATGTAGGGACAAGAGACAAGAAAAACCTTGAGTCTGAGTAAGGCATAGAATTCTAGTAGGCCTGATCCAGACACACAATAGGCTCTAGAAAAAAAAATTCAGTAGCTCATGGACATAGACAGGATGCTTATCTCTGCCTGGGACTTATGATGCAAAAAGTTCCAAAATAAATTAAGATCCCTAACCTCTTCTACACAAGTATATGGAGGCTGGATCGATATTGCTCAAAACACAGGTAACCCAACCTGAGAAATTAAGGTAAACTGATCTATAAATGTGAAACCTCTGTGCCCTTAGCAATAACCACCCAGATCTCATCCCAAGGAATATGGAGCGGGGAAGGACAAGTGAGTCAACTTGACCAGAAAACGAGTTCAAGGAAAAAGAATTGCAAACTACACAGTAAAATAGAGTTATAATATGCAATGTTAGTGTTCTTAGATCTTGAAGTAAATTATCTGAAAGATAATAGTATATAAATATTAATTAAAGAGATAAGAGAGACTTAGAAACCCTAATGAAGATCAGCACACTATGGGAAAGGATAGAATTTCTAAGAAAAAAAAAAACACTGAAATTGTTTTAAAGTGCGTGAAGAACAGAATTAAGTAGGTGCAATATACAGTTAATAGCTAAAAGAAATGAGTGCAAGTTTCTTGGCTGGCTCAGTCAGTATAGCATGTGACTCTTGATTTCAGGCTAGTAAGTTCAACCCCCACATTGTGTGTAGAAAGTATTTAAAATCTTTTTAAATAAATAAATAGATGTGAGTACAGAAAATGGGAGAGGAAATATCCAAGAATTAAAGATTGAAAATTCACAGAATTGAAGAAACAGATATAAGAATCCTACAAATCATGAGTTGTATAAATAAGAATAAATCCACATTCAGATATATTGAGTGTTTAGGGGGATGTAAGACTTACTGGCCTATGTCTCATTTTCTATGGAGAACAGATGATTTTTTTTTCTATTTCTCACTATCCAAAGCAATATTAATACATTGTGTGTCAGTTCCATGCATCTTTATTGAAAAGTTTATACTATGTCAAAATCTAGAATCTAGTGATAAGTTCCCATGGACAAGAAATTCTTCAAGATGCTTCTAAGTTGTAAATATTTTTTTATTAGTTCTCTTAACTCTTGGTTTTCTTTATACCATGCTCATAGGATGCCAGGTTTAGTTTTGAATTCTTTTAAAAAAAATTTTTTATGTTTATTTATTACTGATAGAGAGAGACAGAGCACAAGTCGGGGAGGAGCAGAGAGAGAAGGAGACAAAAGAATTCGAAGCAGGCTCCAGGCTCTGAGCTGTCAGCACAGAGCCTGACGTGGGGCTCGAACTCACAAACCGTGAGATCATGACCTGAGCCAAAGTCGGACACTTAACTGACTAAGCCACCCAGGTGCCCCTAGCTTTGAAGTCTTAACTCAATCATTGGTAGAGACTGAATCAGTTAAAAATAAATCACTGAAAAGTTCAGCCTTTTTTTGAATCACCTTCTTTTCATGCACTTTGTCGAAGTGCCAAAGTTGAGTTGACATTTTTATAGTTATGTTTCTCTCTGCTGTATTACTGGAGCCACAGGACTGGAACACTGCAAGTAAAGATCTCTCTTGTACTATACTTATGTAACGAAGATAAAAATATTGCCTAAAATTATTCAATCATAATTTATACACATTTTAATATTAGTTTAGAAAATGTTGAAAAACCACCGAAAATTTATGGTCACTAACGTGGCTCATATTCACTAACTTCTTTTAGGTTATTTCAGCACAGATAGAAGCACATCACTCTTCAGGTTATTTATGAAAATTCTAGTTTGCTAAGGTCAAGATAATCTAACAATAGAATATTTTTTGATGCATAAATTTTCCAAAATTCATGAACTATTAAAACTTGTTCTTTCTGTTCTGCCTTTTCTGATGCTAATTCCTAAAAAGTGGAATGGTTATTCCTCTGTCTCTGTATGTCTACTGCCCACGATAAAATAGCTAGCCTGGGAATTGGAAACTTTTCAGAACTTTTAAGTTTTTTCTACAAATTATAAAGTCTTACAACCTCCATAAAGGTAAGTTGGAAGCTTTTATTTTCTTTATACATGGAAATCCATGTACATGGAAGCTTTTATTTTCTTTAAAATGAATCCATAGGTGGCAGGAAGAGTTAGTCGTACTTTTAAAAATATAAGGGAAATTAACAATAGTCATATCTGTTATGGTTATAAAAGTAATGATTTCTCTGTGCATCTTTCTTTAATAAAATATTACGCTTTATTTAACAAAGCTAAGGCTCACAACCAAAGGCAAAACCTCCAGATATAAAAGATCACACAACAAACACTTAACAGACAAAGTCTTGTTCAAAGTTGTTTACCCAAGAGACATGCGGACTCCAGATTCTTACTTGTAAATTACCTCAGATTAGCTTTGACTTCTATGCCAAGATCACCTATTTTTAAGGAGAACAAATTATACATAGTGTGATATTATTTCAGCCACATGATAGATAACTAAAAATATGTCTAAAGGTAGATATTTCCTGAAAACTTTCACCTCAAATTCAGTTATCATGTACAAAGCTAAAAGAAAAAAAAATCCCCAAATAATTGCCCATGCAGCCTCCTGGGCTGTGAATGTTTTGAAGCTAAGAGAATAACATATAAAGCCTTTTGTAATATATAAATATAAATAAATTATATAAATATATAATGTATAACATATAAAACCTGCCACATTTTTATAACTCAAACACACAGAGTGAATCTCTGCTCAGAGAATCACCAATCCAGAGTACATAAAACCCAGATGCACTTACCACACTAACCTGACCCCTGACTCCAGATATATTCTTGTAAATTACAAAATAAATAAATAAACTGAAAAGTTCTATCGCTAAAGCCCTGCAGAGTCATGTCAGAAGGTCTCAGAAAAGATTAAAGAAAGTGGTAGGTCATGTGGTATATGTTTAATCTCACTTACAGATTTTATACTTTTTGTGGGAAATCCTCAGAAGCAAAAATTAGGGGGAAAAAAGTTTACAAAATGTCATCATGTGGTATGCCTGGGGTAGCTCGGTGGTTAAGCAACTGATTCTTGATTTCGGCTCCTATCAGGATCTCACAGTTTGTGAGATCGAGCCCAGCATGAGGCTCTATGCTGACAGCACAGAACCTGCTTGGGATTCTCTCCCTCTCCCTCTCTCTGCACCCCCAACTCTCAAAATAAATTTAAAAGCTTAAAAAATAAATAAAATAAACTAAAAATGAAGAATGTCATCATGGGCCCATGCATTTCTAGCATAATTATGGTTTCTATTTATATGAAAATCTAAACTTATTTGACCCAAGTTACTATGTTTAGTAGAGATTTCTTAAAAATTTAGAGGGAGAAATCTGTGAGAAAATTCATATACTTTCTATTTCACAGTATGGCATATTTTACTTTAACTGTCTTTTGGCTCATTATTTTGCCTTCTGAAACATAGGATAAATTATGCATTCATTCCACCTTATATGTGGTTAGTTTACCAAATACGTGTATGTAAATAGCCCGTTCATCATACTGGCTGTGGATTACCATTTATCTATTTCATAAAAACTAAGCTCCTATACTGTACAAAATCCTAATTGGGCTGTCAGACAGAGGTTTCAGTGACCAGTAATTTTAATAAAAAGGTACCATTTGGGAACAGCGAGCAACTTTATCCCAAGAATAGCACTTGGTCTCCTGCTTCTAAGTCCATCAACATTCCCCTGGAGATCATCATTTTTTTCTTAATCTTCACCTTATCATTTGTTTGGTCTTTCCACTAAATGTGAGCTCAGACTGGTGGACGCATAAACTGCCATGTTTAGTAGTTAATGCAGATCTTAGTTGTGGGCTAGATGTGTGGGTTGCTGGTTAGAATCAAGGGAGGACACAGGTAGAATATGAGTAATTTAGATTAAAGGATGGTACATAGTAGTAGTATTTGGTATGTAAATATTTGCTTTGTATAATGTACTATTCTCAGTGTTCTACATATATCAAGTAATTTAATATCTAATTAGGAGGCAAGTCTTACCCCCATTTGCAGATGAGGAAATTGAAAGGGAAATTAAGTTACTGGAGCAAGAACACACAGCTAATAAGTAGTGGATCTTGGATTTGAACTTAGGCAGGCTGCCTTGAGAGTCCATGTTCTTGACTACGTGAGACGGCCTCTCAAAACCAGATACTCGTGAAGGTTTTCAACACGAAGGTTTTCAGAGAGAGTTCATGGCCCATTTGTTTCAAAAAAATAAACAAAACAAATGAACAAACCAAAAAGCAGAAACAGACCCATAAAGACAGAAAACAAACTGATGGTTGCTGGGGGGTGGGGGCTCAGGAGAAGGGGGAAAATGGGTGAAGGGGATTGGGAGATATAGGCTTCCAGTTATGGAATGAATAAATCACAGGAATCAAAGGCATAGCACAGGGAATATATTCAATGGTATTGTAATAGTATTGTATGGTGACCAACAGTAGCTACACTTGTAGTTAGCATAGTATAATGTGTACAGTTGTCAAATCACTGTGTTGTACACTGAAACTAATATAACACTGTATATCAACCATACTTCAATAAAAAAATATTACAGCAAATTCAACCTTTGACATCTCCCCCTTAAATCCTCGAATCCTAGGCACCATTTTAACCAGAAGCACGAATCCATAATAAGGAACCAGAAAACTGCTTCTTGTTTCAAATTGAAGCTATGTAACTAGAAGCCAAAGATAATTTTTTTTTAATTTTTTTTAACGTTTATTTATTTTTGAGACAGAGAGAGACAGAGCATGAATGGGGGGAGGGTCAGAAAGAGAGGGAGACACAGGATCGGAAGCAGGCTCCAGGCTCCAAGCTGTCAGCACAGAGCCCGACGCGGGGCTCGAACTCGTGAACCACGAGATCATGACCTGAGCTGAAGTCGGACACTCAACCGACTGAACCACCCAGGCGCCCCGAGAATTTTTTAAGAAATAATAATTATTGTTTCCAGGAATTAACATAAAACAAAGTTCATATCACCTTTATTTCTGATTTTAAAATCTCTACACTGCTAAGTCAATATGGCACTTTATGTAACATTGTCAACTAAACAGAAGGAAAGTATAACCCCTGCCTTAAACCAGGCTGAGTGCAGTGGTCCAGGCATAAGTGCTAAGCACACCTCTGTGAGAGTAGAGTATGGCTATCTGGGGAGGTCATGTTGTGTCTCATAAGCACAGCTATGACTCAGCTCTAAAATGATGATGCTATCTGGAAATCTAGGCCCAGTGTTGACTTTTTATTTTTAACAGAAAGCTGGAAATCCACATTAATATGTGAAATGTGATAATTTTAAAAGTTTGGTTCAAGTTTTGAAAACATCAAGAATGATAAACATAGGGTACGTATTAAACTAAAAAGGATCGCTGGTCTTTCATGTTTCCACCTCTGCTGTATTTTTTATGGATTCATTGACTAATAAGTCTTGTTCCTTATTTGGACTTGGAAAAACATTACAAGAAATTACTGTTACAGAAGCATAGAAACATACAGCACATGCCTTCAAATAGACAAAACCCATTTTTTTTTATCGTGGCTATAACAATTTGTGGCAAATGTAGGGGTTTCAAACAACACATATTCATCACCTTACAGTGTTAGAGGTCAAAAGTCCAAAATCTGTTTCAGTGAGCCAAAATCAAGGTGTCGGGAGGGTTGCATTCCTCCTAGAAGCTTTATGCCAGAAGCCATTTCTTTGTCCTTTCCAGCTTTTAGAGACCACTTGCATTCACAGGCTTGTGAATCCATCTTCTTCTTCCATCTTCAAATCCATCTTCCATCTTCAAATCCATCAATGTAGCATCTTCAGATCTCTCTCTGACTTTAACCTTCTGTGTCCCTCTTCTGTTGTATAAGGATCCTTATGGTTAACATTGGATCCTCTTGGATAATGCAGTCATCTCTTATCTCAAGACACTTACCTTAGTCACACCTGCAGTCTCTTTTGCCAGGTAAGGAAACATATTCACCGGTTCTGATGATTACAACATGGACATCCTTGGAGAGCCATTATTCTACCTACCATATTTATCATGCATTAATTTTCTGAGGGAGAAACACACTATAGCATAATCATGTTACAGGAAAGATGATAGCTTTAATAGAGGAGAAAGAAAAAGAAAAAGAAAGAAAAATGTGCCTTAACTAAAGAGCACTGAAGATATCCCCTAGTGCCCTCCTATATCTCCTGAAGCTATAGCCTTCCAAAGAAATAAGAAAATAATACATCAAACTCAGGCTTTAAAGTCTTTATTATCTACTATAGACCGAATGTTTGTATGCCTCTCAAAATCCATGTGTTAAAATCCATTCTTCAGTGTGATGGTGTTTGGAGACAGTGCCTTTCGGAGGTGATTAAGTCATGGTAGTGGAGCCTTAATGAATGGAATTCGTGCCTTATAAAAAAAGTCCCCAGAGAGCTCCCTTGCCTCTTCTGCCATGCAAGGACACAGAGAAGTAGTCATTGATGAACCAAGAAGCATTCTCTCACCAGACACAGAATCTGCTGGCATCTTGATCTTGAATTTCCCAACCTCCCGAATTGTGAGAAATAAATGTTTGTTGTTTATAGGCCACCTCATCTATGATATTTTGTTATAGCCCCCCAAATTAACTCAGAGACAATCTAATAGAGAGAAAGGATACACTGGCTATCTCTAGAGTTGGAACAATCAATAGAGATTAGCCAGAAATAGCCTTTTATGTTTACTGATCCTACCTAGTCAAGGATGACACTCAACTTGGAGACTGCAGTGGATGCTGTGGGGCATGAACTGGATCTCTCCCCTGGGGACCAAAGCACTCATCTTCCCAGGTGCTGGCAATGTTGCTGGTCTGTGACATAATACTTAGTCCCCCCTTAGAAATGGTTCTTGGCCAAGGGTAACTACTTTAGTTATTTCATCTGGAGAAGAGGGAAGGCCTGTGGAGGGGGAAGAATCCATAACTAATGACTGGATGATGTAGTAGACAAAGTAATGGCTACCTCTCCCTGTTTGAAACATCTCTGAAGGGCCATCTCCACCCCAGAGCTGATATGGACTTTCTTGTAACTGCGTTACAATTCAACTTCCCCCTCTGACCATTCCTGCTTTCTTAACTCCTTCACAAGACTTGTTCCTCAAGTCATTTGTCCATAAACATGCATGCATTTTCCAGAGTCTGTTTCTCAAGGAATCTGAACTATGACAGAGTTGTTCCTTGATAGAAGAATATACAAATAAATAATTAAGATATTCAGTTTTCTTATTTGTTCACACACACATTCCTTAAAAGATTTGAAGCAGTTGGGAGACGTTGGAAAACAACCAAATTAAAGGCATTGATTTTGAGGTTTGGAAACTGCTAGAGAGGCCCAGTTCAAAATCCTTCAATCGCTGACCTTACCTTTGTACTGACACACATATGTATACTCTCTCTCTCTCTCTCTCTCTCTCTTACACACACACACACACACACACACACACACACACACCTGTATAGCAGTGAGAAATCACAGCAGTAAAAAAATCTGAAAGAATAAATTAGGTCAAAGATATTCAAAGACGTTATTTTCTTTCTGACTCGGGCTTCAGTTTGGGTTGCAACTAAAGTCTCATAAGACACTATTCATAGCTTATAAGGCATAATACTATAAGTTTACAGTATAATATAGGTATGTTGCAATATAAAGATATGGGGAGGGGGATACAAGGGGCTCACAAAAGAGACTAACATTTCCTAGGAGACTTAGGAGAAGAAGAATGGAGTAGGATGAGTAGGAATTTGCCAGATGAGTGGGAGGTTAGGCATTTCAGCCTAAAAATGGTTCAGAAGGGCAGTTTGGGAACAAGAGGGAAAGAGAAGAGAAGATTGGAAATATATTTTGGAGTAAATGCATGAAAGGTTTGATATATCTTGCTAAGAAACTTGCGTTTTATTTTGCAGACAACATAGTGGCCCATAATAGCTTAAATGAGTTAAGGGTATTCAGTGATTCCTGAGTCTAGGAGAAAAAGCCAAAAGATGAGCAATATGTAGATAAACGCTGCAGACGTTACATTGCAAAGACTTCTCATAATAAAGAAAAGAGAGATATTTATTTATTACTTTCCATAATAAAAGAAAGGGAGAAAGAGTCAGTCAACCCCTAGATCATGTAGTTATTACATAAAAATTGTAGAATACCTAGATATGTAGATAGTATCAATCCATCATGCGTACCATGTGTAAAATATAGATCAGATGCATAATATCAATGCCTGATATATATATATATATATATATATATGTAAACTATATATATATATATGTAAACTATATATATATATGTAAACTATATATATATATGTAAACTATATATATATATATGTAAACTATATATATATATATGTAAACTATATATATATATGTAAACTATATATATATATATGTAAACTATATATATATATATGTAAACTATATATATATATATGTAAACTATATATATATATGTAAACTATATATATATATGTAAACTATATATATATATGTAAACTATATATATATATGTAAACTATATATATATATATGTAAACTATATATATATGTAAACTATATATATATATGTAAACTATATATATATATGTAAACTATATATATATATGTAAACTATATATATATATGTAAACTATATATATATATGTAAACTATATATATATATATGTAAACTATATATATATATATGTAAACTATATATATATATGTAAACTATATATATATATGTAAACTATATATATATGTAAACTATATATATATGTAAACTATATATATATATGTAAACTATATATATACATATATGTAAACTATATATATATGTAAACTATATATACATATATGTAAACTATATATATACATATATGTAAACTATATATATATATGTAAACTATATATATATGTAAACTATATATATATGTAAACTATATATATATGTAAACTATATATATATATGTAAACTATATATATATGTAAACTATATATATATGTAAACTATATATATATATGTAAACTATATATATATATGTAAACTATATATATATATGTAAACTATATATATATATGTAAACTATATATATATGTAAACTATATATATATATATGTAAACTATATATATATGTAAACTATATATATATATGTAAACTATATATATATATGTAAACTATATATATATGTAAACTATATATATATGTAAACTATATATATATATGTAAACTATATATATATGTAAACTATATATATATATATGTAAACTATATATATATATGTAAACTATATATATACATATATGTAAACTATATATATATATATGTAAACTATATATATATGTAAACTATATATATATATATGTAAACTATATATATATATGTAAACTATATACATATATGTAAACTATATATATATATGTAAACTATATATATATATGTAAACTATATATATATATGTAAACTATATATATATATATATATGTAAACTATGAAGATATATATATATCTTCATAGTTTACAACCTGAGTTCATAATTACAATCTCATTTATTTGTTAGAGTTTATGTAAAAGAAGGCACTCTCTCCAGGTACACTTGCAAGTCAGAGAATTCACGTGGAGTCACCTAATAGCTAAACGAAAGAGGTGGATTCTCAGTTCAGCTCCTAGGCCCAAATTCCAGTTTCTTTCTATCAAAGCAACCATACATACACAAAGAAAATACATTAAGGAAAATGTGAATTCAAATTTAATTATATAAACAAATGCCAAACACTCATTGCACCAAAATGTGAGTAAAGGAAGGACCAAAAAGAGACACACGTACTTTAATAAACGGAGCAAATAATTCAGAGTTCTGTACATTGGTCATTAGAACGTCCTCTCTTTGTGGAAATAAAATTGATTCTTCTATCTCTTTACTTCTCCCCATGCCCACTTTCTTACACCAAGTCTCTTTAGTCCAAATTGATGAAATGTTATTCTAGTAAGCCCTGCTTCACAAATAGAACTTGAAACTTCTAAACACACACAAGGAGAAAAAGAGAACTCAAATTAACTTGACCAACCCTTTCATTTTTGTAATAAGAAAAACAAAATCCAGGCTAATGGCTTGACAAACGCGGTCCCCTAATAGATGGCACAACTGAGTCTAAACCCTCAGCCTGCTAACCTTCCACCCATGGAGGTTTCCATAGCCTGCAGCCAAAAATCATAGGACATATTCTGCCAAGACGGAAATTGAAAGAAGGAGGGATTCACAGCAGTGCCCATCTGGGACTGGGGAAGGAGAGGGAAACAGTCTGCTGCCGTGCTTCCCAGACTTTTAGATTTCATGGAGCAATGAAATTTCAAATAAATATATAAGTTCCATCACCGGGTTGCCAACATTTTAATTTTGCCAAGAAGAGACATTTAAAAACAAACAAAGGCAAAACAAGTATAAACTACTTTCACCACCATTTCACACACGAACAGACACTGCCACACCAAAGTTTAAGATACTTTTTTTTTAATGAAATAAAGTCAACTGTAGGAAAACTTCACCTTATTGTGGTTTTTCTCCATTTAGTTGAGGACGAATGCATACCTCATGGGTTAGCCCCAGGGTGATGGCCAATACTGGAGAACTACCAAAATGTGGAAATAAGCCCTTCAACCTGAGAGTCATGGGGTGCCTGGATGGTTCAGTCAGTTAAATGTCCGACTTCAGCTGAGGTCATGATCTTCGGTTTGTGAGTTCGAGCCCCACGTCAGGCTCTGTGCTGACAGCTCAGAGCCCAGAGCCTGTTTTGGATTCTTTCTTTTCCTCTCTCTCTGCCCCTGCCCTGCGCACACTCTGTCTGTCTGTCTCTCTCAAAAATGAATAAACACTTAAGAAAATAAAAAAAAAATAACCTGAAGGCCAAAATTGGTCTTAATCTATCAATCAAAGACTGTGTGGTATGGCCCAAGTCATTCCACAGCTCTGGATCTCAGACTTCTCCTTCAGAAAATGAGACCTGAGGAGCTCTGCAAATGCTAGTATTCTAAGAACAATTGGAACTTGAATCTGACCAACTCTACAAATGCGCCTGGGAACCTCAGTCTTTCAGAAAGTCTCTTTCTCAGGTCTCGTCCACTCAAGTATCAGGAGAAAATGCCAGCATGTGAGGACTGTTTGTTAGCCTAAAGCTGCTCTACCTGGCATTGGACATTTCACATATATCTGTTAGGAGGTTTTAAATTGCCTTTCATGAGAAAAAAAAAATGTTCCAGGACTATTTAGTTCTAAATTATTAAGCATCCCATTTTTATAGTAACTGTCATTCCTGATGTCACTGTTGCTACTATCTTTGTAGAGAAAAAGAAACAGAAGGAAGGGGAAAGAAGTGTGGGGAGCAGACATAGGTGTAGTGCAAGGAGGGGGAAAGATGAGTCTGACCACATGACCAGATGAACCTTATTTAAAAAAAATTTTTAACACTTATTTATTTTTTGAGAGACAGAGTGTCAGCGGGGGGAGAGCCGGAGAGGGAAACACAGAATCCAAAGCAGGCTCCGGGCTCTGAGCTGTCAGCACAGAGCCCAATGTGGCGCTTGAACTTGTGAACTGGGAGATCATGACCTGAGCCAAAGTCAGACACTTAACGGACTGAGTCACCCAGGTGCCCCCACACGAACCTTATTTAAAAGCAAGCTGCACCAGGCACTGGTCTTCATGAAGGGTCACCAACCTCAAACAGAGTCACTGCTGGTACATTCGACCCTTTGTGTGTCCCTAAGTAAGAAAAAGTGAGCAGAAGCAGAGCAGAAGTTATCAACAGAACAATGCTATTCCATCCTTATAGTCCTGGAGTTACTGGGGAGACTGAAAATCTGCACATTCAGTGTAACCTTTAATGAAGTCTTGAAGAGTTGAGTTAGATTCTTTGGATCAGACACAGTTTAAAAGTTGAGCGAAGAAACCACAGGAAACCTAGAAACAACAAGGTAGAAACAGATTTAACTAAGAATTTCCTTCCCTCGGTCTGTTTTAGTCACACCCATAATATAATTATAACCTAGCATTTGCATTTAATTACACAGTGTTGAGAAACACTGGATTTTACAGTGAAGCTAAACCAAAGACAGAGCTTTAT
Source organism: Panthera pardus (assembly GCF_024362965.1). NCBI lineage: Eukaryota > Metazoa > Chordata > Mammalia > Carnivora > Felidae > Panthera > Panthera pardus. The sequence continues at coordinate 25,421,323 of NW_026527002.1, forward strand.
TGCCAGTAGTTTTTGTACTTCTGTCGTGAGGAACGAATTCCAGAGCAGGCAAACACAAATCTTGGCTAAATAAGACAGAATGAAGATGTTTACAGTCATGCCGAACATAGACATATTTGCACAAAAAAATGGTACAAATAACCAAATGTTACAAATTTGCTTAGGCAAATAGTAAGCTCTCAATAAAGGTTAGGTGTTATTATCATCATCATATTTGCAAAAAAATGATTCAATATTTTTTTTGGCTTCCATGCTTATAAAATAAAATCTACAGAAGGGTTAGCATAAGGTCTTCAGGCTACTTTTTTACAGAAAAGCCACAGCATTCAGTGGAGCCATATACACCTCCTTTGGTGTTATTTCCCTTCCTTTTTTTCTGTCCTAAACTCCAGAGGTGTTAAAAAGAGGGTAAGGTCCCTCCTTGGGGTGGATTTTGTGGTACCAACCACAGGAATTTCGCATGACTTTGGTACATAAGTAATTGCTATCATGAAAATTCCTGATTTTTCAAAAATAAATGATGCATAAAAGGCACATAAAAGTTCAGTTAATAAGTCCCAACGCGTTCAAGAACATATCTTAGCTCAGCCAATGGAACTAGTTTTTTATTCAGTGGAGACCTCTTAAATGCATTGCCTCAGTGCACAGTAAATCTATTCTTTTAGCAGGTTTATTCCTTTATCTGGTAGTCAATTAAGTGGCCTTTCATGAATTGTAGCAATGACATACATTTGTGGAGGGAGGTATATTCTTATAACTTGTCTGATTATCTTTGGGTTTTAGCATGTATTATTTATGAGTATTATTTCTTGCGCAGGTTTATGCCTTCAAGTAATCATGAACACATTTTAAGTATAAATATGAGTCTATAGCAACTGGAAACCACCATGGTTTTAACAAGGTTCATTATTGCACAGATATCTCATTCAATTTTGAAGGAATTGTATTTTGAGAATAAAATTTATTTTGTCATTTTCCCTCCTCACTTTCCAAATTGTAATACCGATGCTACAAAGAAAAGCAATCATCGGTGTTGCATGCATTCGACTAAGTATTTCTAGCTATAGAAATGCCATCAGCTTGTTTCGTACATCTAAGATGAACTGAGTAAAGCTTTATAAATGCAACACCATCAATGATAATTCCTCAACCTGAGAGGAACCTCACAGAATAAATGTTGGAAAATGTATTGATATACTTGTGGGAGACAGAATGTAATCAAATGGTTAATATTCTGGATATTCGAGTTTGGTTGTTGCTTGTTTTTGTTACACTTTCAATCTGGTGACTCACTTTTCCCCTGTTCCAAAAATAAAGAAAAATAAAAGTAAGCTGTTATTGTATCTTCAGAGATCAAATCTTTACTTAACTGTTGCACACAAACAAAGCAATTGAAATATTAGATGGACTCAAAATTGTCATTACTCTCCTCTCCTCTGATCATTAGGCTGCCATTGTAAGCAACCGCCCTTTGTTTAACTAAAAAGTTCTTAAGTCACCATTATTTAGGAAATGATCAAGGTAGCAATGTGGCTGCAAAATATTATAACCCAACACTGCTATCATTTTTATATGTAGACACCAAGCCCAATCTACAGATGAATTAGCTGTTCTTAAATTAAGGAATATTATGACTCAGTAATGCTATGACATTCTTTTTTATGGCTATAGCTTGGGTTATAATGTGACAAGAAAAAAAATGTAATGTTTCCAAAATGACAGTTTTTTAGATTTGTGTGGCCTGAGGTAGTTCAGCTGAACAATAAACCATAATTTGATTGATGGAAAATTGAAGTGGTTCATCTAATCTGCCAGTCTAGCCCAGCGCAGCTTTGGTTTTGCATGTATGATGATGTATCACAGTTTTAGAGATAATGTTGTTTGTATTAGACAGGAGATTTTTTTCCTCCCACATAAAAAAGAAGAACTTTATTACATAGGAATGATCAAAATATGTCATGGATTAGCATGGAATCAAATTTGTTGGGGTATAAATTTGTAAGCCCAACTGTAGAAAACTAAATGATATAAATAAAGCTCGAGAGCACAGATATTTGTCGGGAGTAAATTGGCCATGTACTCGCTGTAGAATTATTGGGTCTGAGGTAGAGTGACATCTGCACTTTAGAAAAGCAGACTAGAATTATTTCACATGTTATTTTCAACAAATCCTGTCTTGATCAAAAGAAATCTTATAAACACCAATTATATTAAGACTCCTAACCCCTAGAGAGAAAAGTGCATTTGAAAAAATAATAAAAGAATAATAAACAAAGCTAAATACCTTAACCATATGCAAATTCAAATAACACATTGGTAATCAAAGAACATGAGGCTATTTATAATCGACTACTGAATATTGATGATTTCTCAGATTTAACCATGGCAAATTGAAATTAAGATCCCTGAGTTAATTTCAGAGTATAATTTTAAACAGAATGGTTTTAGTTCATCTGCTGTTATTAGCAGTCAAAACAACTTTCGAATATTATGTATATAATTCAAAAATAATAACAAAAAGTGTCCAACTATTTTTTGTCTTTAAGTTAATACAGAAAATTAAACATTATAAATATGTTTCAAAGTTACTAAAATTTTACTAAAAACATCCAGCAATGCTAGGCAATGAATTTCATAATATTCCAGTTACATCTGTATCTCTCATATGTTACATCTGTAAGCAGAGAAGTATTATAAAGGGAAAAATTATAGGATTGGAATAATAAATTTCATACATCATTTTCTTCTCTATTCAGAAATTAATAATGATAACCGGAAGGGAAATCTTCAAAAAAATTGGAGGACTTGAAGGACGCCTGGGTGGTTCAGTCGGTTAAGCATCTGACTCTTGATTTCTGCTCAGATTATACTCTGAAGGTTCATTATCTACTTGCCTTGTCTCTCCCAAGATGGTGGAAATAACGTAAGCTTTGGCTTGCACAGACCTGGTGTGGAATACTAGCTCCATTCCTTACCAGTTATCTAACCTCTCTTAGGCTCAGTTTCTTCATATGTAAAATAAATTAAGAGTAAATTTTTTTTTAACATTTCAATGTTTTATTTATTTTTGAGACAGAGAGAGACAGAGCATGAATGAGGGAGGGGCAGAGAGAGAGAGAGAGAGAGAGAGAGGGAGAGACAGATAGACAGAATCTGAAGCAGGCTCCAGGCTCTGAGCTGTCAGCACAGAGCCCGACGCAGGGCTCGAACTCACAAACTGTGAGATCATGACCTGAGTCGAAGTTAGACACTTAACCAGCTGGGCCATCCAGGTGCCCCAATAGTAAACTTATGTAAAAGATTCAGAGAGGAGAGACTGATCAACATTAACCTTGAAGAGGACCAAGATCCTAGGAAAGGTTTCAACAAGAAGACATGGTTTAAGCAGTCCTAGAGGACAATCAGGCTGTGTATGTACAGCCAGACAGAAACACCAGAAGAAAGGTGTTTCAGACAGAGGACGTATAGCAAAAACTGACAGAGACAGAGAATAGTACGCAGGAAGTGACTGCCAGTCTTTTGGTATTGCAGTAACAGATGGAAGAGAGATAGATAATTGAAAGAATATAATGTTCCATATCAAGACATTAAACAAGTTTCCTGAAATAAATTCAGACATCAATTTTCCATTATTGTAGTTTCTAAGTAAATTTGCTTGTATTGTTCTGGAAAGCTTTGTTTTGATTTCCCCCCTCCTGGAAATCATAACATAACTGAATCATAGAAAATTAGAGATAGAAGAGACATCACACTGTTGCCAAGACCACCATCAGCAGCTGACAGAAACAAGATCTAGAGGTTTAGGATTTGCCACAATGTTTGACGCTTCCATAACCATTTGCTCTATGAAGGTGTTGGTTTTTGGGTTTGTTTCTCTATCGTTTTGTTTTTGTTTTTGTTTTTGTTTGCTCCTATAATGACCCAGCTAGGTTACCTTTTCTTAGACTTCAAAATAATCTAACAGTCTCCTTTAGAAAATTAAATATTTACAGTGATTAATCAGTTTTTCTTTTATAATGAGCAAATTATCCTAGAATTCATGAGAATTTAGCAAATTTGTTTTGCACAAATTTACACTCTGCATCAATTCTGTGAAATGTATTACAGTTACTTATGATATTTTATACTGATTTATATTTTCTTTGCATTGCTCTAACAATTCATCCTACCAAGGCCGCGTTTACTTTCGTTCTACCACTTAGGTTTGGAGCACCTTCCAAGGATGCCCAACTTTTTTAGGTGTAAAATTTTGAAATAATATTTTCATGGTATAAGAATAATATCACATGCATATAATTGAGACAACATTGCAATGTTTCTACATTTTAAGATCCACGTGTTTTAATTTATATGACGATTATTGATTTTATGGTCTAAGATTTTCATAGATTTCCATAGGTTAAGTCAAGGAGTGGAAAGCCACAGTCTGCTGGCCAAATCCAGACCATTGCCTCTTTTGTAAATAAAGTTTCATGGAGACACAGCCATGTCCTCTTTTGTTTAATATCTTAATCTTCTTTCTCACTACAATGGCAGAGTTGAGTAGTTGTGATAAATACCACAAAGGTGAAAATATCCATAAACTGGCCTTTTACAGTAAAAGTGTGCCAAGCTCTGGTGTAAGAAATTAATACTGATCATTATATCTTAATGGATACAAATATTACCTTTGGATAATTTTTGTAGACATTAATTTCAACCTCAGTAAAGTGTTTCACCACTAAAACACTAAGTAATCAGTAAAAACACTACCTTTTATGGAGTCAGAGTTGCTGTGACTGAAAATTGAAAGCATCTTACATAATGAATTAAAATAGGGCCACCCAGGTGGCTCAGTCAATTAAGCCTCCGAGTTTGGCTGAGGTCATGATCTCCTGGTTTGTCAGTTCAAGCCCTATGTCAGGCTCTGTGCTGACAGCTCAGAGCCTGGAGCCTGCTTTGGATTCTGTGTCTACCTCTCTCTGTGCCCCTCCCCTACTTGTGTTCTCTCTCTCTCTCTCTCTCTCTCTCTCTCAAAAATAAACAGTAACAAATTTTTTTTAAGAAGTAAATAAATGCTTGGGGTAGGGGTGTCTGAGTGGCTCAGTCAGTTAATCATTGGACTCTTGGTTTCTGCTCAGGTCATGGTCTCGAGGTTTCCTGGCTTTGAGATTCTCTGTCTCCCTTTCTCTCTGTCCTTCCCCCACTCACACTGTCACTGTCTCTCTCAAATTAAATAAATAAACTTTAAAAATAAATTAATGGGGCACCTGGGTGACTCAGTCACTTAAGCATTTGACTCTTGATTTCGGCTCAGGTCATGATTTCAATATTTCGTGACTTCAAGCCCGAGTCAGGCTATGTGCTGACAGGTGGAGCTTCCTTGGGATTCTCTCTCCCTCTCTTTCTGCCCCTCCACCATTCAAGCTGTCTCTATCTCTCTCAAAAATAAATAAATAGGGGTGCTTGGGTGGCTCAGTCGGTTAAGCGTCCGACTTCGGCTCAGGTCATGATCTCGCGGTCCGTGAGTTCGAGCCCCGCGTCGGGCTCTGTGCTGACAGCTCAGAGCCTGGAGCCTGCTTCGGATTCTGTGTCTCCCTCTCTCTCTGACCCTCCCCCGTTCATGCTCTGTCTCTGTCTCAAAAATAAATAAACATTAAAAAAAAATTAAAAAAAAATAATAATAAATAAATAAATCTGAAAATTTAAATAAACAAATAAATAAAAAATGTATGTATGTTTGGGCAAACCAATAGTTAAAACAAAATTTTTTTTATTTTTATAATTTTTTTAATGTTCATTTTTGAGTGAGAGATAGAATACGAGTGGAGGAGGGGAAGAGAAAGAGAGGGAGACACAGAATCTGAAGCAGGCTTCAGGCTCCGAGCTGTCAGCACAGAGCCTGATGTGGGGCTCGAAGCCATGGACCAAGAGATCATGACCTGAGCCTAAGTCAGAGGCTTAATCAACTGAGCCACCCAGGCACCCCAAAACAAAAATTTTTAGTAGCCGAATACCACTTACAAAAAAACAGCTCATAAAGAAACTCAGTGTGTGTATATACATATATATATATATATAGAGAGAGAGAGAGAGAGAAAGGAGAGAGGAAAGAGAGACAGAGACAGAGCTGCTCTAGTGGACACATGTGGTGGCAGTTCTAAGACTTACCTGCCCACCCTCCTCCCATCCCCAGGGACAAGTTTTGACATACGGCAATGGAATGCAGGGCTCTAGGTACCGTGACATGATACTCACCACTACAGGAATTTACTGTCAATTTGTCCTAAGAATTCTTGTCACTACACAACCAGAAATAGTTTATTAATTTGACTGTCATTCTCTACAATGCCTCTACTCTTACTGCCTCCACTTGGCCACTCTCTCCCTACCTGTAGATCTCCAGTCTGCTTTAATATACATAATTTACAAATAAAAGATATGCTCAGCCTCCCTTTTTTTTTAACATTTCTAACTACTTCTGTTCGAATTCAGCCAAGAGTCAGCCAAAGCCTTCACCTCTGTGCTATGTCTCTCAGCCATTCCAAAAGTAAACAGCATAAAAATCTGTCACTTACAACTAGGAACATCCATAGCACCAATAATTCATTGACCAAGAGTTAAACACTAACATTTCAAATTAAGTTTAAAATTATTCTAAGATTGTTACCTGTGCCAAATCTATTCTTGTAGTTAACAAATCTGTATCATTTCATTCTACTAACCATATTTTTAAAATAAAACCCTATTGTAATTTTCCAGAACACTTTCCAGGCTGGCAGGATGGCCTTTAAAAAAAATGGTTTCCCTTGATTTCCTCCAGTGACTATACCCTGAGGACACATAACTGGGCGTTGAGGATAGATGAAGTTCCTGGTGCAGGAGAGGTGGGAGGTGTAAGGCATATCTTCTTGGAACATTAAATTTATTTAAAAAGTATTTTAGAAAAACAACATTAAACAAAGTAGCACCCTTTTATGTGTATAACAACGCGGGGAGCAGAATTAGAAATTCATATTACTTTTTAAAAATACACAAGATAATGACAGGCTTCATGGATTACGCCTTTAAACCTCTCACTTTCTCACCAACCCCTCCCCCTCCCCCTAGGAAGAATTTCCGCTTTGCCTCAGGATGCACTTCAATGTAAAAGTTTGCAAAGAACATCTGTATTAAAGACATTTTAGGTCTGGTGATCCTGGTCAAGTTACCTCGCCTTTTTACTCTTCAGCTGCCTCATTTCATAAATGAGAATATGGTATGACTCACAAAATAAGTAAATCACTAAACCATTATTGAAAAGCATGTAGAAAGAAAGCACAACTTACCATCTTGACAGCCCCCTCGTGTTCTACAAAGAAATAGAAATTAGAAGGAAGATACAGAGAAAGCCCTTTGGAACCCAATAAGCTGAGAATATCAAAAGAAACTGAATGCAAGGGGAAAAAAGATCATAAATAACATATTGCCAATTTCTCTATCAGGCTTACATGATGTACTCCTATCTTTCCATGAGAAGCCACTGCTAACTATATATACATGTGAAGATCTAAGTTCTAAAAAAACGTGTTCATTGACATCACATAAAAATAACTTATTCATACTTTTGTATACTTTAAAATGCATGTAGAGTCTCCCTATCAGTACAAGGAATTCAGCGAACTTTGTTAGTTTGATCTCGGTACAGATATTTAGATAAAGAATCACACCAGTGGTTTTAATCTTTTAAGTAGAGACTGCCTTAACATCTGGAAGTTTTACAGGGCAGGTATTGGAAGTTGCTGAGTTAAAGAAGGCCTCTAACTATTCGGCACAAAATAAGACTGACACAATAACATTTGGATAAGCCATTTTTTTGTTAATTTTAGAAAACGTATGCTCCCAAGCAATTTAGGGTTTCTGTGTTTGTTGATATTACCTTTTAATGTGACAACCATGACACCATTTTCCAAAACAGATGGATTAATGTCATTTTTTTTTTAAATTACTTCACCTAGACAGGTGTTTCCTGTGTATGTTTGACATGAAATTAAACATAGCTCCAGATGTTCTGTTTGTAGCAAAGCCAGTTAATTTTATTAGAGCATTTAATCACAGATCAACAGTGTAATAGAAGGGCAGCGAATGTGAAGCAGAGACTTAACAGAACTTCCTAATGAATTGTGAATTAGTTTATATAGGGAAATCTAGAGGAATACAATGCTGCTTATGTGAATCCTGTAAATGTACTGGTTTGGGCTTATTTTTCATGTGCTCTAACACTGTTACACGCAGAAGTTTCACTAGAATTGTAAAGTTTGTGGGGGTGCGCGCATGCGCGCGTGCGTGTGTAGATGCGATCATTCTGCAGCTACTTGGTGTGAGTACAATCGGTTGCAGTCCAACGTTTGTGGTGTTTTGTAAACACTGCTCCTTAGACCAGAGTGGACTCAGTGTTCTCCCGTGTGGCTGGAAGTGCAGCGGGGAGTTGCTGATATTCACAAGGACTGCCCTGCCTTCCACTCCTGTCCTCAAGAGACAGAGGCGCGGAGCTCAGCTCTGCCAGGCTTAAACATCATTATGTGCCTAGTTATTTTTCCTCTAAGATTAGCTATAGATTTCCCATTAATTACAGCATCAGGTTGATTCATCATTAATAAAATAAATCTCAGTGAACTGTCACTGATTTCTTGACTAAAATGAAAACAAATGAAGAAAAACCGGTTCCTGTCCTTGTTACACTCTTATCAAATTTGTCTCTGCAGCAGCGTGGTCATTCCAGAACCAGGACAAAATATTCATAATTTTCTACTTTGAAATATTAGTGTGCCCATATGCACTAATAAAAACTTAAAGCCTTGCTATGATTGATGTTTTTTGTTGGCCCGTCACCTCATTGTATAGAAGTTTGTTTTAATGAGTTTCTCTAATGAATATTTTATATTGCTACTTGGATGAATGGCATATGGTAAATGCAAGGTAAATTACAGCTCTTTAAATAAATATTTTTCATAAATTATTTATTTTGTGATGCCTGTATTGGTAAGATGTCATGTCAGATAAAGATTGGAAAGTATTTACTGTAATACTTATTTGTAACTTGAAGAAGTAAAATTTTTTAATTATTAACAAGCCTCCAATATACCCATGAATCTTATGGCAAAATTAGCATAAACTCTATCACATTACGAATATGTGTGGACAGATTCCATTCTAAAGTGCAAAAACAAGAGAGTATCTTATGTTTGTAAGAATTTTTATATAGTACTATACAAAAAAGAAAAACTATTTCTATAAGGATTGAAAAGAGTGAACCTGGTAGGAACCAAATGTAAAGTGAGATTTAATGTTGAGAATGACGTAATCTCTAAATTATATATTTTAAAAAGTATAATATAGTTATTTTAATTCATAACAACTCATTTTTCATAGTGTTTCTTATTTTCTTTGGGGATAATACATAGGTGTGAATGGATTTTTTAATCTAATAAATATTAATAGCTAGTACTTATTGACGGCCTTTATAAACATTATCTCATTAAATTTTCATGATACCCATGAAAACGTGGTAGTATTATCCCTATTTCTACAAATAAGAAAATAGAGAATCACATGACTAGTGAAGATTTGAACCCAGAATAGATTGTCTACAATGCCTGTGACTTTCCAGTTATATTGACAAGGCCCCAGAATAAGTCATTTCCTAACAAAAATATTTTAGATATGGGAAAAGCAAATATCCTCTATTACTACATGATTTTATTATTAATAATAGTAACAGCTAACACTTAGAGCGATTACATTGTTCCTGGTACTAAGTGCTTTGCTTTCATCAGCTTACTGAATCCTTATAACAATACTAACAGATGTGTGCTATCACGACCCCCCCCCCCCATTTTATCATGGACGATAAAAATGAAGCACAGATTGTTTAGGAAATTGCCCAAGTTGCTCAGCTCGTAGGTACCCAAACCAGACAAATTGCGACACTGGGCCAAAGTCTGTGCCCTAAATAATGAAGACTACCACATTACATTGGAACGTGTTCATGTGCTTCTCTCTCCCTTGAAAGTAAGCACCCTAAAGTTACTAGTGTTCTTATTCATTTGTGTGACCACAAAAGCTGCAGCATTGTTTAAAAACCAGTAGATGCTTAGTAAATATTTGCTGAACTGAACTGACTCACCAATGCCTACTGTTCACACATATATTCAAGATGGACTCTTTTTCAATGTTTTAATTCTAAAAAGAAGAATAAGCAAGTGTTAACCACTGTGTGCTGAAATTCAGCCACATAGGTCCTATGCTTGCTCACCCAAATTAAATCATGATAATCATAATATAGTTTTGTATAAATATGCAACAGCTGGGCAAAAAAAAAGAAAGGAAAATTCATAACTTGCATTTTGGCTACCCTCATATTTCTAGTTTACTTACAGTTTTGTCCACCCTATTTTTTTACCTAGAAAAATGGCAGTTTCACGTGGTTCAGCCTAATATGCAACTGAGTGTCAGCTTTTACACTATACTTGGATTACCAGCTTATAATACAAAGCACCATGTTATGCTAAATTATACAATTTGATCTTTCTTTAGTAATTCAAAAAGCATATGAAGATTTTATGGGAGCTTCATATACCTCTTTACCAAAGTGTCTGTTATTGAAACTATTGTAAGCAAGCAATCCAACATTTCTAGTTATTCTAATGCTGTCTTGATTTTAGAAAGTGGAAATTTACTTTCTTGTACATGTCTTTTAGTATTGATACATAGATACACATCTTGCATGGTTAAAATTGTACCCTCTGCGAGTTAATTCAGAGGCCTAAATGTAAGCGCTGGCAATCAAGAACATCATGTAGTCTGGCAACATATTTTGGAACATATTGATTCCAAAATATCTAGGTAAACAAAAAGAATTCATCCATATGTTCTTGTGTTTTCTTTCCTCTCTGACAGATGGCATGCTTGAGAATAAATAAAAACAAATGCCTTACATCAGAAGAGTCCTTATATTTATATCTCAGTTCTGGCTAAAGATATGAATATAAAAAATTATTTAATTTATGTATATTTAAAGTAAAATACAAGAAAACCTATAGCAAATTGTAATTGATTATGAAAAGGAGGAGAAAGCCGCAAAGTTGAGGTTACATTTTAGGATCCACTTTTTCCCTTCTTGTTCAATGGAAAGCATGTTAATTGTTTTGTGATGAACTCAAGCTACTGTTCTGATGAACATGTCATGTTTGAAAAGCCACATTGAGATACTTCTTAGGATACAATTTTGCAAAATATTTCAGCCTTCGTTGCAATACACTAACAGCGGTCTTTGGTTTTTCTTATCGTATTTGTGCATAATGTCATCTTTTTTATTGCTGTTCCAGTGATCAGATACCAGAACAGATACATGAATACAATGATTAGCAAGGCAATTGATATTTACATATTATGTGACCCTTGCTCAAGAGGCAGGACATTTTCAAATGACTCCAGGGTGTTCTAAACTGGTTATTTCTGATAACTGGTTCGAAACTGTTGGCACCACTATACTTAAATAGGTAAGAATGACCACCAAAAATAGCTGCTGGAAAAACCAATGCAGTGCTGCATGCCTATGAGTGCAGAAAGGTTTCCAAAGAAGGTAGAGATTAGGAGTAACCAGTGGAGATATCTCCCCCTCTCATCCTGTCCTTCCTCCCCAGCGCCGCAATCTGACTTTTTGTTTGTTTGTTTTGCCATATTTGAGACCTGAAGGGCAAATGCTGGCAGATGAGACAGACAACACTGGCAGAGAGTCGAGGACAGTGGCTGTGTTCCATGGGGATCAGTCAGCGCTACCCTCCGAGCTCCGTCCGTGTGGACTCTGCTATCGTCAGATTCCAAGTCCCCGCAGGGCTGGCTACAGCATGACTGCTTTGATGTAGGGGTTTGAGCGCATGCAGGACATAATCACAGAAATGGATACTCTCTCTCTAGAAGAACTATAGGAATGGATATATTAATGCTATATGAACAAAGCCCCAAATTTTAGAAGTCAAAAGTGTGGTTTATCCCATGTAATCGTAGATTAGGGATCTCAAAGTAAATGCTTAAGTAAAAGTACTTAATACCAAGTAAAATCAACTCTCTGAGAGTCATCCACTTTTATAAAGGAAGGATTATTTATCCAAGTTTTGAAGTAATATCATAGAATTAAGTGTGTGTGTGTGTGTGTGTGTGCACATTTTTTTAATTTCTCAGAAAATTTACATCCTATTTTGGCCAAATTCACTACCAAGCAAAAGACGCTCTCTTTTATGAATAGAAAATCCTGACTTAAGACATTTTATCTCTTTCAAAAGCAACCATAGACAAACAAGTGGTAAGCCTTAAGGAAGGGAAGAGGTGGAAAGGGATGTAAATCAGAGGACTTTGACAATCACTGTCTTCAGACCTTGTAAATTACAGTGCTAACTCTACTGTTGGGAGGAGGAAGCAGTATCAAAATCACCTGGGAGCTCTTTTCAAATTATAGGCATGGCATCATTGTCCCCGCCTTCCTACACCATTCCTGTGGGAAACTATTATTAATAAAAGGTATGTTACATCACTCAGGTGTTTGGTGTGTGTGCGTGGGGGTGTGGGCGGGAGAGGGTGGTTTGGGAATTGAGAATCCCCAGAGATGATACTGAAATTCCAAACACTGTGATTTGCAGGTTAAGACCATTTTAAAATGAGACTCTAAAGCAGAGTTCCTCAACTGTGGCACTCCTGACACTTTAGACGAATAATTCTTTGTTGTGGGGGCTGTCCTATGTGGTGTAGGATAATTCACAGCATCCCAGTCTTCTACCCACTAGATGCCAGTAGCTACCCACCCTTCTTTCCACCCAGTCAATACAATAAAAAAAAAATCCCCTGCTCTTGCATTGCCAAAGTACCCCCATTAGGGTGCATCATGCCCATTAAGTTCTACTAAGCTAAAAATGTATGAGATATAAAAAGGGGAAGGAATGTGGATTTGAACCAAGCAAGAGAAATCTTAATAAAATACATACTACCACAATTAGAGAGCTAGATAATTATTGGGATATCAGATCCAGGAACAAAGGGTTCTCTCCACCAGTAGCGATGGATTTTGTCGGTATTGGAAAAAAGCAAGGAAGCATGGTTGCCTCAGTTCTACGCTAACTTAGAGAGGAAAGTGCTAATTCTAGGACACAAAGGTTGTCTCTCATGTAAAAGAGGAGTGCCCACTTTCCCCTGAAGAATGTGCTCTTTGTCCAGTAAAAAAGAAAAAAAAAATTTAAATCTTTTTTCCCAACAAGATAGTCATTGTGAAGATGTATATAACGTTTTGTGTGGGAACAGACCCCACACAATACCATATTGAAAACAGTCTTGCCCTAGCAAGACACTGACTGGGTCATGGAAAGTTTTTGATGTACCTAGTTTTGTAAAGACTGTCCACCAAAAAATGCTCTTCAAGAGCCAAAATCCTTGGCATAATTTCCTTATATTTACTATTACAAACTGGATTGAGTTATGAACAATTTATAAAAGAAAAATTACATATAAAACTGAAAAGATGCACAGCTTCAGTAGAAATTAATACAGCAAAACATAAACAGCATTAAAATCTGATTTTCACCACCTGTAAAATTGGAAAATGGCATATTTCACTGAAACTAAGTCATCAATTGTAAAACATAATCATGATTTTATGTATCATGGAGAAAGTGAAAGTGCTACTGATTTCATGATTACATGTCGATTATAAAACATATTCAAATTTCAGAGCTACTAAAAATGGGGAAAAAGTATATCTAAGAACCAATGAAATCTATGCACGTAAAATGTATATGGTTAAATATTTCCAAGGGTATAGAGAATAGACATTCTCCTACAATACTTGTGGTATCATAACTTGGTACCGATTTTGGAAAGAAATCTGACAGGAGAATCAAAATAATAAATCCATATACTCCATGACAGCAATCCAATTTTCAGAGATTTCTCCTACAAAAATGCAATCATTAGAGTTTAAAGGTATATCTACAAACATACTTAATGAAATGCTATGAAAATGGCTTTAGGAACTTAGAAAGAAATGCCTACCAAAAGATGTGGGAATACATACATTTCAGCGTAACATTGTAATTCTAAGCAGTCATTAAAAAAGTAAGTTAGCTTCCTATATACTACTTTGGGAACTGTTCATAATATTAAATATAAGCAAGGTACAGAACAAGGGTATCGCGTCAACCCTTTTTTCCTATAAAGGCAATTTCAGATGTTGTTAGAAGACCTTTTTTTATTCTATATACTTCTACATTTAAAAAAAATCTGTTAACAATTTTATAACAATAAATATAGAATCAAATGCAAGAAGGAGGACAGAAGAGTGAGTATAGTATGGTACATCCAACTTCATAGGATCATATCTACACACATATACGCTGCAAAGTTGTGGACACCTCTTGAGGGGACCTAGGAATCTGTAACAGTGCTCCCATTGTGTTGGAAAAAGAGGGAGACTAGAAAACAGAAGAGAGCATGTGATTCTTTGTATATATTTTTATACAGAATGTAAATAAGTAAAAATTTTAAATAGTGTACAGTTTTTCATTTTTTTTAAATACATTTCTTTATCTCCCTTTGTTTATGTAAGTCTAGTTACATAACTTCAGATATCTTACTACCTACTCTCCCTTCTGGTTGGATTTACACTGTCAGGTAAGAGCAAGGAGTTGTAAGCAACCCAAGCAAAAGCAGAGCTGCCATGTCTGGACTCCAGCACCTGAGTTCAAATCCAACAAACATGGCTCAGCCTGTGTGACCTTGGGCAAGTCACTTCCTGGGTGCCATTTCATATATATTGATTCATTGAATTCTTATTCCAATGGGTAAGCTTGTTATTACTGCCAAAGATCAGGAAATAGAGGCACTACCAGAAATCAAAGCATCCTGCCGCACACTATTAAAAAGTTGGAGATGTGAGACAAGGAAAGCAAGTCCCCTTCTCACCTAGAATGGTTCCTGGTCCGTGGAAAGTGTGGCTCCCATCATCCTCTGAGGAGGAAATTCTGAGCCTTGGTGTATGGTTGGGATTCAATAAGTGTGTTGAATGAGTGATTACCAAAGACCCAGGTTCACTCTGAAGCCCACGGAAAATACAAGATTGACAGAGTGACTAATATCTGAACAACTAGATTTATTTAGGTCTTAGGTTTAGAGTTTGGAACTGAGACCAGATAACTTCCCTTTTATATACAGGCAGCTCTTAAGGTGCCTTAGAACAGCCCTGGGGCTGTGGGGCGGGGAGAGGTGGGAGAGTCCGTTTATCTTCCAAGAAAGTGTTTTAATTCAAGCTCCTGATTGTGTAAGCATTTCAGTTGTATTATTAGCAAGGAAAGACCACTTGCAACTTGCGTTTATTCAGCAGCTTCATTCATCTCCCGATACTCCTTCAAGATACGATTTGTTATTGCCACGGAACTATCCATAAAACTGAGGTTCAGAGAAGTTAAGTAACGTGCCAAAGATCACATAGCTAGTAAGACAGGACCAAGATTCAAACCTTCGTCCATCTGACTCCAAAGCCAGCACTTCTGTGCAAAACACTGTGACCTAAGAGTACTAATCCAACGTCAACATGCCTACCCTGGTTCCCCAATTACAGCTAGATCAAGTTATATCTAGATCACCTAAGACCCACATTAATACAGATTTCAAGCCTCATTTCAAAACTGCTGAATCAATCTTCCTGGGAGAGAGGCCCATAATCACTGTTTACAGCAAGCTGCTCAGGCATAAACTATTAAAATGGCTAAAACTTCCAGACAAATGGTATCCTTTCCTCGTGGTTTATACACATTAATGATATACACACACAACATTTTTATACACACATAAAACTATGACTATTTTATGTTCTATTTACCTACACATATACAGTAATTAGAATTACAGGTATAGAACAAATATACCTGGCTGTATTTTTTAAACTAGAAATATAGAATTTGTACATTCTATATTTTTCAGTGAATAAAAAAATATTCGACAATATAATATGTCAGGGAAAGTGGAATTGATATTTTCATGTGGAAATGTGTGTATTTTATTTTGCACTGCTGTTGGATGGGCTGACAATGGGCCAGGAAAATACAGAGGTGATTTAACATGTAGCCAGAGCTTGGTCATTTGATTATCTTTATTTCTACCATTCAGCTACAATATAATTAATAGATCACGTAAACTGTACTTTTAAAAATAACCTGTGGTACCCTGAGATGCCCATGATGCTTTCACAAATACCAAATTCCCCTTGAGAACGCTGTTTGCTCTGCCTTGCAGAGCACTGCGTACTCTCTCTGAAAAGCTTCACATCCTAGATGGCAACAGCCCCTCAAATCTATAGCTGAGCTTTGTGTGTATAAAATGGAAAGTATCACTGAAAATTAGATAATTGCATTGAGTGGCCATAAATTGTACATTAAAAAAAAAAAAACCTATTTTTTAAAAGTATTTTGAGGCCAACAGCTCCCTTTAATGCCCCTGGGCAGTATTTTCAGAACTCATTTGTTTGAGGGGTTTTTAATCTGAGGACATTGAAAAGTTACACCCGCTGTGCTGTCGTCAATCACGCCAGGAGGAAAAATAGTGGCATGATTTGTTATCTGTTATTCCCCTTGCTGTGGTGACTGACTCCCAGTGCCAGCTCTGTCCTTAAGGCCATCACTTATAGGGACCACTGTCTGTCAAAACCACAGCCAACTTTAAGGGCTGCCTTTGTTGGAGCAGACAAATGAGTATGACCTTTAACAATAAAATAGGCACCTACTGAGAAAGATGAAACAGCAGCTGAAATTAAGAACACCATATAGCCATTTCAAACACTTGAGAAAAGTTAGGAGTTGAACTAAAACTTAATTATAAGAGTAAATGTGGGTAGACGTTGTCAATAATGAAACAGACATGGTCAGAAGTATCGATTTGCCGCCTGAACTAAAACTTCATCCTGGAATCATCCTACCTTTCATTAATAATGAATAGTATTGATGGGGTTTATTTAAAAGTCGGGGGAGGGATTAAATTATGATAGCTAAAGGTTGATTAGGTGGCCGTATTTTTCTGGGTGCAGAGCTAGACAATTTGTTTATGAATATTCTAGAAGGGCAAAGGCGAAAAAAAGAAGAACACACTAAACCTTTGATTTACAGTAATAGCTACTTCAAACGATCTGCAGCAAAGTGCCTCCGCCTGGATGGGTATTGGCTGTGAACTGGCCATTGATATTTTGTAGTGTTTCAAAGCTTAGTGTAAGCATTCCAGGCACTGCATTGTAAAGACCGCAGCACAGTTTGTGGTTTTGAAAGGCTCTTGTAACCCAACCTGGCAAGTGGTCAGTGGAGACTACATTTTACAGAGAACACAAATCAATCTTATTGAGCACTTTTCAAGTAATATAATATTCTGCCTGTGACAATAATGAAATTAGTCTATGGATTTTGCTTAAATATTGAAATGCCATTTGAATATTTAATGAAACACAGTACTTTATAAATATGCATATTTGTGTGGTTTTTATAAAAATTATGTTATTGATTTTTACAGAGACATCATTAGGAATAATATTAAAATCCCCTTTTTTTCAAAATCAGTTATATTTGTTAATTCAGCAATACCTGTTTGAGATAGTTAAAAAGCTAATGGATTTCCTACCTATAATTCTATCACCTCTTATTTGATGGATATTTGGGTTACTCACTGGTATTTCTAGTTCTCGTCCTTTGGTTTAATGGTCTTTTAACTTCCCTGCCCCCCCCCCATAATCTTTGGCCAATGAAACATAAGTGGAGGTAATGTGCCATTTCCAGATGAATGAATTTATTTACTCCAGTGAGATTTCAGGCTGTCTCTTCCCTTGCCATGAAAAAAAAAAAATGAAGGCAAAAGCCTCTACTGAGATGTTGGGGAATTTGGATCACTACGAATGGAAGACAGATGCCTATAGGGTCTCCATGACTCCTGTGAAAGAGAAATATTTAATATTTGTTCAAATTCATTGAGACCTTGGAGTTATTTGTTACCACAGCATTGCCTAACTTATCCTGACTAGTATATTCTAAGCGCTTTTTTTTTTTTTCCAAACTATCAAAACACAATACTGTCATGACTTCTTTGGTATGATCTATTTATGTGTATTGTATATGCATCTATGATTTTTTTAGCATGGGATATTTTGGATGCGATGTGTGACTTTTCTATTTTCTCTGACAGCTAGGTCCCTAGCACCACTTATCTGTGTACTTTATGACTTTCACTTGAGTTGGTCTGCCTCATAACTCTTCTAGCCCAAAATAAAATCAGAATCTCTTTCAAAAAGAAAGGATCTAAGGTCTGGGTTCTAATCCTAGAATTGGCTGCACCCGTAATAAGTCCAGGGTTCACAATATCACCTCTAGCACAGAAGTGTACATCCTCAAAAGTACACAGAATTTTTTATAATCAAAAGCCTGCACCAATGTAAAGGCCCAGGTTTTTAATAGGTTTGGAGTTTCAATTGTAACCTCACTCTGAAGTGGTTCTCCTTTCAGCGTAGGGTTAAAAAGCTTTGACAAAGCACCGCAGGGAACATTGGATTGCCCTCACCTGCATTGTACCTAGCTTGGGATGGATAAATACAGTCTCATTCTCTAATGTTCCCGACTGCCTCTAGGAACACTAAATTTTAAGAGAGAAAAACATGAATCCTGTATTTCAAGAGAGGTAGAACTAAGCCATTGTTAACTCCCCTTAAAAAGGATATTCAGTGGCCAGTTCAGTTTGCCCCTGAGACACCTAAAGCTGCATTAAGTACTTGTGAAGGTGAAAATCCACTGGGAACCCAATTCCAGTGTTTAAACCTCAGCGTGAATAGTAGAGTTCCTAGCAGGGTGCACTTTTACATGTCGTTATAAGCAGATTCAAAACTTACTGTATGCACTCGTGGTACACTATTTCTATTAACCTGTAGCTAACCATAGTCTTCCACAAGATGAGCGATCAAAATATCAAGCATTACATAACCTCAGTCAAATTAAAGGAAAAAAGCCGAAGAGCATCTGAAAATCAAGGGTCTGTGCTCTATAGGTCACATAGACAATGTTTGAATGATAAAATATAATAGATTTAAGCATTTAAAATCTATATGTTCTGTCTTCCTACCAAATATGGCATGATATAAATTCTCCAAATTTATTTTTAAATATATTGATATTTGCTATTGGTTAGATCATTTATTGCTATTAAATATCTTCCTCAGATAGGCATTTTATAAATGTTACAAATAACTACTTGGTACCAGAAAATAGTTCAGAATTTACTCTGAACGTGATAATTAGTGAACACAATATTTTATTTTATTTTATTCATTTTATTTTATTTTATTTTTAATGTTTATTTATTTTTGAGAGAGAGAGAGAAAGAGAGAGTGCAAGTGGTAAGAGGGGCAGAGAAAGAAGGGCAGACAGAATCAAAAGAGGCTCCAGCCTCTGAGCTGTCAGAACACAGCCCAACGCCGGGCTCAAACTCATGAACTGAGAGATCATGACTTGAGCCAAAATCAAACGCTTAACCTACTAAGCCACCCAAGTGCCCCTATTTTATTTTATTTTATTTTATTTTATTTTATTTTATTTTTGAACATATAATTTGAAGTTAATATTATAGATACACGTGTATTTATTTATTTATTTATTTATTTAAGAACACATGTCTGAAGGTAACTAGTTTTCAAAGATTTGAATTACTTTGCATGAAAAGTAAAGAGTCAAGCTTTCTCCTCAGTGTTATGCTTATTCTCTATTCTTTAAGCTTGTATTTACACAGCCTAACAATGATTTTACTAGAAATTACTGAGAAGTCTGCATTTCATTCAATATTGCTTAGCAAATGTGATGTTATTCCGCTTTAAAGTCAGTTTTAAACATAGCATCTTGATTGCTATTTGACAGTAATAGGTCAAGCATGAGATATTTTAGATCCTATTAAAATTTTTCAGGTCAAGCAAAGGTGACAGAAAAATAACCATTACAGGATCTTTATTGTATATGATAGGACCACAAATAAACTTTGCATCCCTATTCCCAGTGTGTCCAGACTTGACTGAAAGCAAAAGGGTGTGCTTTCCTATTGATTTTCACATGTAAGCTAAGAGGCAAAATAACCCCAGCTCATTAAAGGTGCCAGTGTGGTGGATGATTTGGCGCCTTTTATCTTCTGAAAATAAAATCAGCCAAATCTGAGACATATGGTGTGGCTGTTAATGGAGAAACAGCACAACTAGAAGTACACATTCTGTGGACCCCGGTTTCTTACGTATTTATGGCCCTGCCCATTTATTCTTACACTTCAATGTGTCCAATCTGCAGAAGGGAGATTTACTCTTGATCAGCGGCTTTGATACATTGCTTCCTCCCCACCCCTCCCCCACCCCCGCCAATAGCTGTACCACTTCCAAAGTTTGGCAAGGATTCCTAAATGTTATTTGTGAAAAAGTACATCTTTTTGGAAAAAGGAATCTATGAGAACTTTATGAATGGGAATATTTCAAAGCCTGCCCGTGAAGGATGAATGCTACATCTAGCCCTTGAGGAGACTAGGATGTAGTTTTAATTTTTTTTAAATTTACTATCAAAAAACAACCAAACAAACCCCCTTCATTCATATAAAAATGAATGACTAGGACCATTTTCCCTCAAATGTCATATTCAAGGAATGTCTCCCCATTCCTAAAGGGTTCCTCCATTTTTCTTTCCTTTTTTGTGGTCATTTATCTCTGTCTCCATTCCGTACAAACTTATTTTACAAATTATACTTTTTGTGTCACACATTTCAGAGAAAGAAGATGACCCATGAGTAGATGGGGAAACATTCCTTGAAATGATATTTAAGCTAAAGAATATGAGATCATTGAGTAAACTAAATGCTCCCAGCACAAATTAGTTCGAATTTTTAAAGATATTTCAAAGTCAAAAATTCTCATTTATGTTCCTAAGTCATAGATTGCTCTCATTAAAAAACAAATATATTTTTCATGTTTAACCTCAAGATAACTGGGGAAAAAAGGATTTCAATAATGATTATTTTACTTTATTTTTCCAATTTATGGGAGCCTCTTTAAGAAGTTATTTACATTAGTAACCTTAAATTTCACAACTCTCTCTCCTAGCATCTATCTTTCCAGCATCATTCTCTCCTCATCCTATCCCTACCCTACGCCCAGATCAGTGCTCCAATATCTCTCTACACTAAGGAGGTGATTTCTGTAAAAGTGGTAGTGAATAGGTTTGTTAAAAGGTGTGGGTGATCCTAATCAGAAAAAATAAGTTGCACTATAGAAATGTAAGTAAAAAAGACATTTCAAAGAAATATACAGTGAAGAGACTTTATAGAGCCCTGCGGACAGATAACAACAATGCAAAAATCCAATTATTTCTATTGTAACCACCACTTTTCTCCTTTCTTATACTTCTCACCTCTTGAAAATCATAACCCAATCCTCGTTTTCATAAAAGAGTGCTTTCACGAAGATGGTGCCAAAGGTGAAGAAGGAAGCCTCTGGCCCTCCCAAAACCCAAGCCAAAGCAAAATTTTGAAGGGGAAAAAGCAGTGCCAAAAAGCATCTGGAGTCAGAAAAAAAGATCCATGTGTCACCTACCCTCCCGAAGCCTGAGATACCGCACCTCCGAAGGCAACCCAAATACTGTATCCTGGAAAGAGCGCCCCCAGAGGAAGCAGGTCTGACCACTAGGCCATCAAGTTCCCCCTGACTACTGAGTCAGCCATGAAGAAAATAGAAGACAACGACACACTTGGGCTAATTGTGATTGTCAAAGCCAACAAGCACCAGATCAAACAGTCTGTGAAGAAGCTCTATGACATTGATGTGGTCAAGGTCAGCACCCTGATCAAGCCTGATGATGAGAAGAAGGCATATGTTTGACTGGTTCCTGCCTAGGGTGCTTTGGGTATTGCCAACAAAACTGAGATCACCTAAACTGAGTCCAATGGGCTAAATCTAAACATAATATATATATTTTTTTTGCCACACACACACACACACACACACACACACACACACCAGGCTAACTGGAGATATTTTCGTGCATAACCAAAACACAATTCTGAGAGGAACCTTTTCTGAGGCCTCATGACATAACCTTTGGATGTGAATTTCACATATGGGACACAGAGACAAAATCCGGGTTCTTTCATGCCAGGGAAGATTTACCTGATTAAATATGGAGACCTAATGTAGAGACTGCTGCCTCCTTTAACACGGTAATAATGGTCAAGAGGTTACCTTCTGGTGCTTATGAAATGGCTGATTTTTAAATACTTTTAAGTTTTAAAACTCTGATTCTAGTCGACAACCGATGCTTAAAGAATCACCTAATCTCAGTGCTCAAAGGAATCATCAAGGTCATTTTTAACATATCACTGAAATTCAAGAAAACACCTGAAGACCTAACGGGATCATCACTACGACTTTGAGATAATGCATAGCTCAGACTTTCTCCCAACCAGATTGAATGGTTCAGACAATGAGGCAAAAGACATAAAATTACTTTAGAAACTAGACACATTGTTTTACGTGCTGTGAAAATACTGATAAAGACAGAAATCACAATTGACTTTTTTAATGAAAATATACAGAAAATTTTGACATGTGTTAACTACTTATTATAGCAAAAATCTTGGATAAAGAAGTATTAAAAGTCCTTTATCCAATTCTTTCCTGTCTAGATCCTGTCTTCTAGCTAGAACTAACACCAAATAACACCGAGTCCTTTCCTTTGTGCATCATTGGTAAGTTCTAAATCTTAAACTGGGCCCTATACTTGGTTTAAAAGAAAAAAAACCTATTATAAGATTAGCATAAATGATATACACAAAATGACAAGAAGCCATGAACCACCTGCTTCATATTGACAGCCTCAAAGTTCTGTACATGCTCCCTTGTTTTAGAACACCAAGAATTTTTGTTTGGACTTTGGAAAAAGAACAGAACCTTTTCATCCCCTGGATTGGCTTTAGAATTCTATCATAATTAAATATGTGTTATAAACGTTCCACTGGGAATTTGTTAATGACTTAGGTCTGGCATAAATATGGAAGAAGGATCTTGTCACTACTGTTCCCCAAGCCCCTTAAACAAGCTACAAATTTGCATGAAGGTGAAGCACTCTTTGTGCAATTATTTCATTTTAGTGCATTTAATGAACACTGCTCCTATCCAAAAAGGATTTGAATCAGTGCATATAGAAGAACAATTTTTAATTGCTTGGGTGAGAGAGAGTGGGTAATAAGGATCCATTGAGAAACAGATAAAAAAGACACTGGCATACACACTATCTAGAATTTTTTTTTAATTCATTATTTTCTGAAACTCAGACATGAATTATGTATTAGTGATAAAAAGTATTTATTTTTTATTTTTTTAATTTATTTTTAAGTTTATTTATTTTGACAGAGACAGTACGAGCAGGGGAGGGGCAGAGAGAGAGGAAGAGAGAGAGAATCCCAAGCAGTGAATAGCCTAACAAGGGGCTCGAGCCCATGAACTAAAAGATCATGACCTGAGCCAAAACCAAGAGTCAGATGCTTGACCGACGAAGCCACCCAGGTGTCCCATACAAAGTACTTTTTAAATCCATCTCCAGCATTAATTGATATATATGTAATTTTAGAATTAGGTTAATGAAATAATGTAATTAACATGTTTACACTGAGTTTGACTTATAGGGCTCAACTAAGAATAACACACTATTATCATTAACATACTATTTTTCTATAAGGGTAGAAGGAAATCATTGCCGGCCAAATGCAGAAAGTTTATTCTAACAGCTGAAAACAAAAGCGTATTCATTACCAGAAGTAAGCATCATGTTGTTTTTTAACCAAATACTTACAATGAGAAATAATAAATGAAAAATGATAATGATATTGAGTTCATCCTCACAACAAGCTTATGAGGAATCTAATACAAATATATCCATTACAAGATTAATGAACTAAACCATAACTCATTCCCAAAGGTCTACTGATCATATACTGGAGAACTATATTAAAATATGTACAAATCCAAATCATCTTTACTCAAAATATCCTTTCCAATTGTTCTACCAGAGCTCTGAAAATATCACCATTTTTAGGTACAATGACTCAAACCATGGCATAATCCTTACTTGCAGCCTCCTTACCCCCCACCTAGAGAGATAGTGTCAAAAGTTTTTGTAGAGAAAGGACTTGGAGTCAGAATGACACCAGTTTGAACCTAGTCTCTGTGGCTTATAAACTCTGGGAGCAGAGGCAGGCTGTTTAACTCCTCAGCTATCCTGATTTCCACCTATAAAATGGGCACAAGGCCACCCACGTCGTAGAGTTTAAATTTAAGATGAAAACTGAAAAAACATGCACAACTCTTAATCCTGGGGCACAGGAGATGCTCCATAAAATGTAACTCTGCTACTATTAATTAATTCTCCAAAATGTCTCAGAGCTGCTATCTCTTTCTTAACATCGCTAACCCCCAGTTTCACCCTAAAGGGTTGTTATAATAATTCAAGAAAGAGATTATTTTGTACCTGGAGTTTTGAGGGATCTGATTCCCTTTTCACTGACTACATCCCCTGGGGCAGGGTTGCTTTAACAGGCTAGGATTCTTTTGCTCCCCATCCGGCACTGTGTCTGCTTTGCTTTGCAGCCCTGTTGGCCTCTGCTACAGCCACCAGGTCACTCACTAGGACTGAGCAAGAATGCTCATCAGTCACACTCCCTTCAAGAGGATAATTCTGTGTGAAGAGGGGTAGGGGATTGCATGGGGAAGTGAATCCCAGGAGAAAGAAAAGATCCTAAGCAGCCCCATCCCCTGCAAGGCCCATCCTTTTGTTCTCAGTCCCCTGTGAAAAGGTTGTTCCAGATAACACCTAGAAGCATGCGTGCCTGCCTTCATGCTGTCCCTGTGCAGGTAAAGATGTCAGGTTCCCTGCTGTAATGAAACTTGGCTACGGTTTCATTCCCATTCTGGACTTCCCTATTGTCATTAATCAATATATTCAGATTGCTATTTATTTATGAGTTCATTCACACAAGTATTGAGCATCTTCCCAGTGCTAGAGGTCAAGGACATGGTCTGAGGGCTCATTATGTAAGTGGATAGACAGGCATCTAAATAATTAACATAACACAGCGGGACAGTAGAAGAACAAAGTGTAGAAGTAACAATGAGAAACATTGAACTGGAAGGTTGGGGTGGAGATTTTGGGAAATATCCACTAAGGAGTTGGAAACTTTTGAGCTGACTGTTCAAGATTAACCCAATGTTCTCAAAGCTCCCTGACCTCTGAAAGGCTTCCAACCTCCCTCAGGCTCAGCTAGCCTGTAACAAGCCTAAATGAGAGTGTTTCCTCCATGGACAAGTGAATGAATAAGGGAATGGAGTTTCGATCTAATCGGGGAGGGCAGTGCGAATTTTTGTTTAACCCTCTGAGCAAACAAAGTAGGAATGCATGTTTGGGGTAGATGATGGAGATCATGGGAAATCTCCTTCCCCCTCTCCTGACGTGCTCCAACCTCAGCAGCTCTCTAATAATTAATACTAACAAAATGAATTATTTTTTCTTTAGAACATGAACACTGGACTCAGTGTTCTGCATATATTAATAACTACAGGATAGGTATTTGTCACTTCATTGGAGATGTAGTTTAAAAATTGCAGTTCAGGGGCACCTGGGTGGCTCAGTCATGATGTGTCTCAGGGCATGATCTAGCCCACTGAGCATGCAGCCTACTTAAGTTTCTCTCTCTCTCTCTCTCTCTCTCTCTCTCTCTCTCTCTCTCTCTCCCTCTCCCTCTGCCTTTCTCTCTCTCTCTCTCAAAAATAATTTAAAAAAAAAAATTTCAGCTCCGGTCACAGTAAGTGTGAGAGCAGAGATTGATTAGCACAGGGTCCAAACGGCTGTCTCTTGTGCACCCGGGAAGGAATCTCCCCATTCATTTCCACCAGCTGTTGGAGATGAAATGTGCACTTCCGTTCCACAGATGCCGGAGAAAAAGACAATGCCACTGAATTTCTATAAATGTGTATTGTCTCAGGTAGAAGATGGGCAAATATCCTCATCTAAATTAAAAGCACATATATGATGCTATGTTTCACCAAGATATTTAGATCTGCCCCCGCCAAGATAAAATTGAGACTGTCATTTATTGCCTTTAACAAAATATTTTTCTTTCATCAGCAAATAAGTAAGAAATGGAAATCAGTCCTGACTTCTTACCATAGACATGGTGCCTTTGTCTGCAAAATTCATACGTGGAAAATAGTGAAATGGGAATCCCTTCATAAAAGCGATCTAGCAACTATGGCTTCATCCATAGTTCCATCAAAGGAGGGCTCTCCCAAATGACCTGGAGGCCTGAACAGCCTGAGAACCATTCTTTCCAACTCCAGGAAAAGAAGAAATTGTGGATGATTAGGAAGTAGAGCAGGTAGGATGCTTAATCAGTGGCAGAGCAATCAATAAACACCAACAGGTCAAATCAGTTAAATTGAATTAAATTGACCTTATATCTTTGGAGAAAAGCCTAAGGACAGAGAGAAAGAGAACAGGTTAGAGTTGACTGGCCTTGTAACAACAAAGGAAGTCCGGGAGTTAAGGAATTTCAGGTGAGAGCTTATTGAAGCCCAGTTGGAGAGATGTGCATCCTTGGTGTGAGGAGACTTCAAACAAGGGGAAAAGCAGTATTGTCTACACGATTATAGCATTTGCTCCTACAAAGATATCCCTGTAGGCTTTTCCTCAGCTCTCTGTCTCCCTCTCTCTATTGGTTCCTTTTCTCAAGCAGTAAACATAATCAACTCTTCTATTTCCAGCTCCCATCCAAAGCCATTCTTCCCCTTCTTGGACTTTCTTACCTCCTATCCTAGCCCACTGCCTGGCCTATGGCACACCGCTGATTGCTATTCTAGAAAAAAAAAAAAGCTTATCCTCATGTTATTCTTTCTGTGTCTGTGAAGTGACAATTTGCAACGGGTCTCTCGCATTTCTGCACATCTTATGAACAGAGGCACGGACTGCCTTTGCTCTGGACTACCTTTTCAAGAATGCTTGTATAACAGCCAGATGAAAGTTAGGGATCACATCTCTATCAGGAGCAAAAGGCAGCTCTGCTGACTGTCCATTCTAGAACAGACCATGTCTCCCTTTAGGGCAAAGATTAGGCTGGTTTACTGCTCATCATAAAGGATGTGGGCTCCGTGAACTCAGATTCCTTCCTCTCCTGTAACACAACCCACTGCATTTGCGTGCCCTGGTACCACCTGACTCTACTTTACCTTTCAGGAAATTGGGCCCAGAGAACTGGCACAGACTGACTCTGGCTACTGCTATTGCCACTAATCATAAAATCATTTGTCTCTGACACAGGAGTCTGCAGTATTCCACCAGCATGCAAGAAACTGTGGTAGGTTTGCTCATTAGTTTGCAAGTGGAGTAAAACCTCAGACCCTTTTCAGTTCCTCACAATGATCATGTGGCCACCTGCCCCAGATTCTGTCTCCTTTTGATTTTTTTACTGGGAACCGGCCAAATGTTAAGAGGTTTGCCCCCCCAAATTGGCAAGGCAGAAGAAAAAAAAAAGGAGAGAAATTTTATATGTTCTCAAGCCTGGAAATCATGCATCTTTGATCTATGGGAGACTATCAGTCAATAGGACCTGAAGCTTAAAGTTATAAACAAAATTGCTTTAATGTGTCAAAGATATTAAGCTTAAGGATCTTCCAAAATCAGCACTCTTCCAGCATGTAGAAAATTAAATTCTAGATCTTTGAACATATATTACTAAAAAAAATTACTTAGTCCTATGTAGGTGGCAAAATAAATACCTCTTCAGGCTGATACACTTGCTACTTGGATCATCTTCCTGCTTTATAAAGAGATAAATGTATGTTATAGAAACAAGTTCTTATTTTTGAGGCCATGCATTCTTTCCTTACCAGTCAGCAAGTCAATCGGCAATTTTATAGAATGTGAATTTTTTTTAAAAAAGAAATAGAATGGTAGTATGTTTATATTAGTAGTATGCTCCCACAATAAAAATATAAACATTGCTTCTTCCAATCTTGATCTGTATTTACTGATAAAATCTAGAGTGTCGGGTTACATTAAGTTAAAAAAAAGTGTATTTCCCCCTTCTTTATCATACTTGGTGTACTTCTTAATTAAAGGTGAGTTGTCAAAAATTCCTTTCTTGCATGAGTTTTACATTTATATTTATTATTTTAAAATATCAACAAATGCATGATTTTAACTTTTTCCCAACAAATGTTTTATGAGAAACTGTTCCAAGGGTAGGTGACAAATACCAGACAGACAGAAGTGAACATTGAATAAATAAAAGAGGGTTGCATGCCCATGGTGGTCCCAACCCACTAATATATGCATGCAAATCTGCAAACTAGCAGAAAGGTGAACTAAATAATCACTTTAAACATTTGTTACTAACACATATGCACAGTATTTAGGCAGTTCGTCTCACCTCCTGTAACGTATCTCTTAAAAATGTATTATTAAAATTTTCAAACCTATCAAAAGTAGAGGAGATGTGAATCTATGGGAACCCACCCAGCAGCTACGTCCATGTGGCACTTTAAAAAATATATATATATGACTTTGTGAACTGAGATGGAAGATAGTAAGAGCAAAGCGGTAACAGCCCTTTCTTAAATGATTTTTTAAAGAAAGAATTTTTTTTATATGTGGACAGAAAAAAATGTGGGCTAAGGAAATCACAGAGGTAAAGTGTTAAGAAAAAAAAAAGAAAGATTTCCACTGGATTGCAATTTCCTTAATGCAATATTTCGAAAACTCGTACTAATGATAAATTACATTTTATTGAACACACAAAATATTACACATATTAACCAGCTCGAATCCTGAAGAAGTGTTAACAAATGCATAGGTTATTTTATATTTCCTTTTTCAGATGAAATCTGTAGCTCATTCATTCATTATCAAAATAAATATCAATTGAACATCTGCTACGACCTACCCCTTCCCAAGTATTTTGAGAGGCACTGGATTTATAGCATTGAAAAAAAAATATGCGTCCTAGTATTAGGAACATCTTTTCTCGATACCTCTAATAGATCATGTATTCCTCCCTTAATACTCAAAATTTCATTATTTGCCAATGTTCCTTTTCCATTTGAAAATATAAGCTATTTGCAGGCTGTGATGTTTAATTTTGTGTGTCAACTTAAATGGATCATGAGTACCCTGATATTTAGTTAACCATGATTTGTGGGTATGTCTGTGAGGGTGTTTCTGGATGAGATTAGCATTTGGATCAGCAGACTGAGTAAAGCAGATTCACCTCCCCAGTGTGGGTGGGCTTCATCCAATCCAAAAACAAGAAGGCAGAGGACGGAAGGATTTGTTCTCTATGCCTGAAAGCCTGAGCTGAGATACTGATCTCCTCCTGCCTTCAAACTGGGACTAATGCTACTATTGGCTCCTTTGGTTCTAAGGCCTTTGGTCTCAGACTCTGCTACACCTGGGTCTCCAGCTTGCATCCAGCAGATCGGAGGACTTAGCTTCCATGGAATCTCACTCTCTTTCTCTTCTCTATCTCTACCTCCATATCTCTATTATATTGTCTCATATTGATTGCGTTTCTTTGGAGAACCCTGACTACTACACAGGCTAAATCACATTCCATATTTCCTTGTTCCACATAGCTTTACTTATTAGGTGGTCAATAAACACGTGTATGATGTGTGTGTGTACACACACACACACACATATATATATATATATATATATATATATATATATATGATGGTTAGAGATAAAGACTATAAAGACTGGTCTTTATCTCTAACCATCTTTTATTATACTATGCTATAAACTCATTTCCTCAATTTTAACTGAGATTATTTACTATAACCTTCATGTATGGACGCAAAATAGATAAAAATGTTCCCCTGATGTTATAATTCCATTCTTTTTTTTTTCTTGTAAAAAGAAGTAATTCTGTGATTCAAACCTCTTAAAAGGTTAACCTTTGCAATTTTATATTTCTCTTAAAGGTCGGGATCCTAACCTAACCCTAATACTTCCAAAATTCCTTCCTTAACCTAGGCATATGCTTTCATTAGAAACCATAAGGAATGTAACTAATATAAGTAACTTTAAAGGACATGATCACTGACCTCCCTGCATATAAACATAAGTGATTGATTTATGGGAAAGAAAATGTTCACAAATAATCAGTGCATATACCCATTTTGACCAATGGAAGTACAAGCCAAAAGCAATGTTTAATAATATTTTTGTGCTTTAAAAAGGGATGCACACGTCACCACAAATTTTGTTTTTCTCTCTACATACCTAAACTAAACAAATTAAGTGGGGGGATCAAATAACTTTGTGGAGAACCCAGGTGAAACCTTTTCTTTAGTGAAAGTAGACCTTGGAATACAGTTAACCTAATTAGGTAAGCTTGCTCTTTACATGTCATATTAACTAACATAATAAATGACATTCTCTAGTGTAGGACATACTGAGAAGCCTCAGGTTACCCACGGTGCTGTCCTGAAGGGATCTTCTCAAGAGGAACAACACATCCTCTGGGTCACCATCGCTTTCTGTGGGGAGAGGGGTTGCCCGGAATGGAAAGTACCTACTGTGTGACTTGAGAATTGAGTGAGGAAAGGAAGAATTCTATTATTAGTGTCTAGACTTGAGTTTCATTAAAATATGTGTCAAATGTTTTTAATAGTTCTCTATCTTGTTATATTTTTTTGTTGTCCTGAACACTATTTTGTAGCAAAGTTGCTGTCTCCATCTTGTCTCCATCTTAAGCGTTACAGTAAAACTCTGATGCTAATTATTAACAGAAAGTAGTCATACATGAAACAAGGGACCTGGTTATCTAGAGAAATTATCACTTTTCAAATGGGGTAGATGATCAGACGCTGTGCTGTTTTTCATTCCCAAGAGAATAAAGGTTTAGGTAGAATGCCAAATGGTATTAAATGCCTGGCGGGAGTGTTTGATGCCCACCTCTCTATCCCAAAACAACTCTAGACTCTAGCTTCCACCAAAAAAGCAAACAAAAAAATCTTTCCTTTGTATCCCCCAAATGCCTGACACTATTGCAGCTAGTTAGTTAAGCTTTGGAAGTATCACCCTAACCCCAATCATTTTACTTGTCTTTATGTCATTAAGGAACCCCAGGAAAGGTGGAGGCTGCCATGGAGACTTCCAATGAATCAGGGTACAGGAACAGCTTTTAGGGGATCCCAAATAAATGCACAGTTACTCGGGTAAAGTGCTGGCAGATTATACTTGCTTGATGCTTATAGCCACAGCAATGACTAGAGTAGCAGTTCTCAAACTTTAGAGTGTATTAGAATTACATTGTGAGAAAGGACAGTGAGGCTGATGCTGATGCTCCAGGAATCACGTTTTGAGAACCTCTGGGCTAGTGTAGCATACAAGTTGAGTGTTAGACTTCTCTAATATAGTTAACAATGCATAGAGCTGAGGTCATCCATAGCGTTTATTAAGTCTAAACTGTGATAGAAACATCACGGCAGTGTGTAGCCTCAATATCTACAGAAGACTTAGTGTGGAGTGGTTGGTGAAATGAGGTATAGTCTTCGCTGTTGTAATTGGCTTTGAGGTCATAACTGATGCCCATAATCTCCATCCTTCACCATGTATCCTAGATTTTTCCTACTCTTGACCAGCATTTAGCAGGAAATTGCTTGCTTGGACCTTGATCTCCAAAGAAGTCAGAACCCTTATTTCTTTTACCTTGTTAGACCATGTTTGCTGCAGTCACCTTTCAATAGTTATCACTAAGCATGAAAACACCAAGAATCATGCCAGTTAATCTCCTGGGTACTTCCATCATAGAGAACTCATCTCTTATATGGTAATCTTCAGTACATTATATTTAACTATGATACTGCCAATTCCATATACTGCCTACCCCATGAATTTGTAACTCTGAAGAGAGAGCGGCATCAGTGCAACAGAGGTAGATACGATGGCAACCTGTCAACTTGTTCATTTAACTACTTTGTACCGTCTTGTTTCTGTGCCCATCCTAAATTATGATTCAGAGAATGTGATGGTAGTCCATTCATGACGGACAGCTCATTGTCCCAGGATCGGGTATTCAGTTTCTACTGGGGTCTAATGCCATGCCTGTAGGCATGCCAAATGGTAAGTAGCCCTCTTCTTTAGACAGCATGGCCTTGCTCCAGAACCATAACAGTCTGTCCTGTGACCCTTCTACTGGGTCCGTACAGCATCCTAATCTATGACAGATACCTCCAGCAATATCTGATATGCTGAGTAATACAACATAAGTTATTGGAAGCTTGAACTTCAGTAGAGACTTACCTCATTACTCTGGGCTCCACTCAAAACTAGAGGTTTTCCAAAAACTCAACATATGAACTGGAGCAGAATCCCCAAATATAGTGTGTCACCTCCAAATTCCAATGAGGTCCATCAAGAACTCCATGACTTTCATAGTTGTAGGAGGTGCAAAGTTCAAAGCTTCCCATTAATGTTATGGGGGATATCTCAGTGTGGTTCAGAACATCAGACACCTAAAGAAATTCACCCATATGACAAGCCTTTAATTGTATGGGGTTATGTCTCATCTACTGTTATTTGCCTTCTTCATTAGACTATCCAAAATTAATTACCAGCTTCTTTTCAATGTTGCAGTTAGTCTGATGTCACTAAGAGTGACCATTCAATAGTGGACTGGCCTGTTGTTATGTGAAATATCAAGATGGTAAAGATCTCTGTGGTCTCTATCACCACAGAGACTGAAAGATATAACATTGTCTCTAAGAAGAAAATCGTATCTATGTGGAACAAGGTCTGTGTGTCAAAGTCCTATATGGGTGCACCTGCATGAAGCTGATTGTCACAGCAATGGCTAGTGTATTAGTGTTCTCCAGAGTAACAGAAAATATATATACATATATTCTGTTATGTGTGTATATATATATATATATATATACGTATATGTATATATACATATATGTACATTTTATATCTATTATTTTTTATCATATATCTCTTGATTATAAGAGATTTATTATAAGGAATTGGCTCACATGATAATGGAGTCTGTCAATTCCAAATCTGCAATGAGACTCAAAATGGCCAATGGTGCAGATTAATTCTGGAGGCAGTCTACTGGAAAATTCTCTTGCTCAGGAGAAGATTATAATTTCGTTCTAGTCAGGTCTTCAACTAATTGGATGAGGCCCAGCCACATTATGGAGGGCAATATGTTTTACTTTCCCAATTAAAATGTTAGTCTTATCCATAAATACCCTTGAAGAAACACCCAGAATGATCTTTGACCAAATATCTGGACACCCCACAGCCTAGTCAAGTAGATATAGAAAATTAACCATCTGGGCCAGGATGAAAGATAAACCAAGAGGGTATAGGGGAGGGAACAAGAAGGTATCCAGTACACCCTCTCTCTCTTGGAACTTTCAAATTGAAACAAGGTAAAAGTGATAGATAAAAATAAATACATGGTATATGGAGAGTAAGCAGTGGGAACAATCTGCCCTGAGTATAGCCAACAAGAGGGTATAAGCTCTATAGAGAAGCTAATAACAGTAGCAAATTGACTGCAAGTTAGTCTGCCGTTTTATTATCACCATGTTCTAGCAATTCTAAACAATGTGGAAGATAAAATTCTCTTTCCTAAAAAACATCTTTTATAGGTCTAAATTCAAAACAACTGCTGCTGTGGTTCCTATTGAATTTTTGTAGTATGCATATACAAGTTTTCCATTAGAAAAATTTATTTATCCTTTCATGAACATTGTATTCTGTGTCCAAGTTAACCCAAAGTCCAGTTATACAGATCACCCCTGCCACACATGCACATTTTGTGATGAAATTTGTAACTGTTTTGGATTAATTCAACCTCTCTTCACATGCTCTTTGGGTCTCCAACCCCTGTGGCATTGCATATCCTTGCATTTAAGCATTAGATTTGAAGTGAAGTGATCACATAGTGATGCTAAAACTGAAAAAATGGCACTTGAATTACTTCAATTTTGTCATTTGGTGTGCAAATTAGTCTCTGTACCTTAGAGAATTTATTCTTTGGGAAATACTGCTCTGCTAGTTTTTTCTGTTTTGTTTTGTTTTGTTTTCTGATTATTATTATTGATTTCACTTCATGATTATTGCTGAAAATAATAGAACGGGATAAAAATAATCCGTTCTAAGCATGAAATAACTGAAAAGGGGTTAAAAATTATCTTCTTCTGTGTCAAAGGCACTACACATGCTGCTGAGAATGTTCTATGTGCTCTCTAAGTATAAGGGGACAGGAGAGAATGAGACTCTAGTTGGGGGGCAAAAGAGGAACACAGAAAGGACAAGAGATGCATCTCTGTTAAGCATTAACACACAGAGTAAGTTATGAACATGTATTCTTGAGAACCATTTATTCTTTTATTCATGAATTAGTAAATTCATTCATTTACCCATTAATTCAATAATTCAGTGAATATGAATTGAGTTCCATCATATGATAGGCACTATGTGTTGTGATGGGGACCCACAAGTGAACAAAACTCAATCACTGCTTGCACCAACTGAACATGTCTCCCCAAAATCCATATGCTGAAATCTAATCCTCAGTGTGGTGATATTAGGAGATGGGGTCTTTGGGAGGTGATTAGGACATGAGGGTTCAGCTCTCATGAATGGGATTAGAGACTTTATAAAAGAGACCCCAGAGAGCTCCCTTGCCCCTCCCATTATGTGAGGGCACAGCACAAAACAGCTGTCTGTGAACCAGGAAGCAAGCTCTCAATAGACACCAAATCTGCTGGCACATTAATCTTGGATTTCCCAGCCTTCCAAACTGAAAAAAACAAGTCTCTGTGGTTTAGAAGCCACCCAGTGTATGGTATTTTTGTGACCACAGCCCTCATGGGCAAAGTCACTAATCTCTGAGAATTCACAATTTATGGCAAAATCAAGTAACAGGCAGTGCTGTGAATGCCCACAAAAAGGGTGCCCTGTGTGCCCTGAGGTGGGATTTGAGTACATTGTTAAAGAAAGCTTTCAAAACTGTAAATATTTATTTACCATTGATTGCCAGTACATAGCAAAATGCATGCCACGTAGTAGATACTCAGCAAATATGTAACACAGTGAGTCAGGAGAAGAAGGGAGGAGCAACGTGATATGGGTTGAAGGTGGATCACATGGGGAAAGGGAGAGATAAGCAGAGAGGGAGAAGGGGCTAATTATTACAGGCCTGTGTGCCTTGCAAAAGATATTGAGATTTATTATGATTATAATGCAGAACAGCTGAATGACCCACGTGGCCATTTGCAGAATTAATATAAAAGATGCATTTTCACTTCTATAAAAAGATGTTGAAGTAGAAATTGTTCATGATCAGGGTGCCTGGGTGGCACAGTCGGTTGAGCGTCCGACTTCAGCTCAGGTCATGATCTCACAGTTTGTGTTTGAGCCCCACATGGGGCTCTGTGTTGACAGCTCAGAGCCTGGAGCCTGCTTCGGATTCTGTGTCTCCTTCTCTCTCTGCCCCTCCCACTTGTGCTCTCTCTCTGTCTCTCAAAAATAAATTAATGTAAAAAAAAAAAAGAGAAATTGTTCATGATCATAAAATATCAAAATAAATTATAATAAATGCATCATTTGTATTATTGTGCATCCATTAAAATTATGCCTTTTGTAGAATAGTTAATGACAAGATAAAGCATAACTAGACAAAAACAGGAAAATTAAAAAATTATTTGAAATGATTTGTATGTGTTTTCTTGGAAGAAAAGAATCTAGGGAAAGTCTTTTATTTTATTGTTTTAAAGTTTATTTATTTATTTGGGGGGAGGGGTAGGAGCAGTGAGAGAGGGAAAGAGAGAATCCCAAGCAGGCTCCATGCTATCAGCACAGAGCCCTGCACAGGGCTTGATCTCACAAACTGTAAGATCATGACCTGATCTGAAATTGAGAATTGAATTCTTAGTCCACTGAGCCACCCAGGTGCCCAGAAAGTCATTTAAAAATATTTACTGAATGCTTACTTGATGCTGAGCACTCTTCTCAGGGTTTCAAATATGTTAATTAAAATTGGCAAAATTCCTTGCTCTCCTGAAGCTTAAAATCTAGAGCAGGAAGTGACTAGGTGAGAAAATAAAGATAATGGAGAGTTGATAAATACATAGAAAGATAGATAGATAGATGATAGATAGATGATAGATTGATAGATTAATAGAGTTATAAAAAAGATGTTGAAATAAAGATTTTATATATAAGATTTTATATATAGTAAATTAAAAGTGATAAATGCTATAGAATAAAAGAGAAGGGTCAGGAAAATTAACAATATCACCGAGAGGTGTAGAAGATGACAGGATATGTGTAGTGGAATTTTGAAGGAGTTGCCCAAAGTAGGTTTTATCATGAATGGAAACACACCGAAATGCTTGTGTAAAAACTGTATTTTTTCTTTAAAAATTTTTTTTTCAACATTTTTTTATTTATTTTTGGGACAGAGAGAGACAGAGCATGAACGGGGGAGGGGCAGAGAGAGAGGGAGACACAGAATCGGAAACAGGCTCCAGGCTCCAAGCCATCAGCCCAGAGCCTGACGCGGGGCTCGAACTCACGGACCGCGAGATCGTGACCTGGCTGAAGTCGGACGCTTAACCGACTGCGCCACCCAGGCGCCCCAAAACTGTATTTTTTCTTATTTATTTACCAAATGGTTTAGAATAAACATGTACTACTTTTAGAGACAGGGAATAAAAGGTTGTGACTCACTGTTTATTGATGTATCATCAGTCTTTATTCTGTCAGACAGTATCTATGGAACCAAGCTATGAATTAGAAAATCAACAAAAGATTTTTATTTTACAGATCCTGTAGAATATTGCTACTTACATGTCTTTTATAAGTGAAGTAATAAATAGTCTAAATCAAAACAGTGACATTGCTACTTTCTTCTACAGTTTATATCTAAATAATGTGACTGTTTCCCATCTGCCCTAGCAGATAAGCATGTGAAGAAGGTACAAGCCTTTTCTAGACAAATGAAAGTGTTTCACCAATATATGATAATAGACATCTCCCAAATACGTGGAGACACCGGACTAATTATCTCCAGAGATATCTTCATATAATCCATCCCAGAAGTAAAGTGTTGAACTTAGACCACGCCTTGGATTTGTCTTAAACTGATCCACCAGGGAGGGGGAGAGGATGGCACAACAGATAAAACAAGATGGCAAAATGCTGAAGTTGAGTGATATGTACCACTCCCTTTGGGTTCAATATACAAGTATTATGTTTGGAATATTTTTATGGTAACATATTATAAAAATACAGCCCTCAATTTTCAATATTTAGAATTATTGTCAAATGCTAAAGTAGTCATAATAAATCACTGCTTCCTCAGCTATTGGGGACATGTATTGAAAATCAAATGTTTTATATATTTCATAATCAAATCACCTTATGGTCCAAGTGTCTAGTTGATAATATTCACTTTTGAATTATTTTTAGGTCAAAATAAAGTCTTCCATGCTTTTTTAAGGCAGTACACCAGCATTTCATTTACATTTGAGTCCCAGTAGGTAAGAAAATTATACCTCCTCAGTTTGGACTTTGTCTACATATATACTTATAGCCCATATTCCTACAGAGGTAGGATGACCCTCCGCCTCAGCCTGATGTCTTAGACTCCTTAATCTTAATGCCCAATGTCATCTTGGAACCTGTTTCCATTGGTTTTGAAGTATAGTAGCTTTTATTTTTTTTACTTCTAATCCCCTTTATCTATTTTACCCATCTCTCCACAGTATCTTTCTGTAATCAACTCTGAAACATATCATGATTGAGGCATTTGTCAAAGAGGTCCCCTTTGACCTAACCAGTATGCAGCAGCAGCGTGATGGAAATAGTTTATTGGGGGGAGTACATATTTCCAGGTTCTCTGAGCTAATGACTATGAGCAATCCAGACCAAATCATCAGGAGCAGAGAGGTGCTTCAAACAGCTAGACATCTAAGGAGACTCAGACATGTACACTGTTACTCTGTAATGGATCCTGGTCTGGGGGAGCAAATCTCAGATGAATTTTGGGAGCCTCCACTTCTCCCCATGCCCTGCAGTCAGAGCCTACTAGCAACACGCCTGAAAATCAAAGTTGGGTTTATTCATTCATTGTCACGAGGGAACTTGCACACCTAGGGAACTTCTGCTACTTCATCAAGCAGGAATTGGAAAGGACCTCCAGGATTTGGGCCGAAGGTGATTTTGAGGGAGAGTTCAAGGAGGCAGGATTTGCTCTAGATTGGGTGCTCTTAGAAAAGGGGGGTAATCCTGTGACTAAATAT
The DNA here is from genome assembly GCF_024362965.1 of Panthera pardus. Taxonomy (NCBI): domain Eukaryota; kingdom Metazoa; phylum Chordata; class Mammalia; order Carnivora; family Felidae; genus Panthera; species Panthera pardus. The sequence continues at coordinate 25,459,745 of NW_026527002.1, forward strand.
CTTAATAATTTTCATAAAGAAAGAGGGAGGGATAAAGCAGCGCTGAAGCTGCAATTGGTAAAGAAGCAGCATTCTGTCCTGTTAGCTGATAGATGAGGATATTTGGTCATTTTTAAGGTTTGCACAATGACCTTCTACTTGTTTGTGCTCAAAATAATATGAGAGTAGGCTTGTTTTTGTCTCACAACCATGTTCACAAAACAACATTGTCCGACTATCTCTTAAGGTGGTTTATGTTACACAAGTAGGCTCCAACCAACCCGTAGGTGACGGGACAGCTCCTGGCAACCTCAAGGCATGTACGTTAGGCTCAGCTATCAGGGATTGCTTTGCCCCTTCTCAGAACTCTATTCTCTTATTAGCTTGAAATATTGTATAACTATTTATGTGAATCAAAAATGATCAACATAGACAGTTTCATATGGTTTAACCTACATTAACGTAGACCAAGAGGATTTTATACTTAGTCTACAATATCTTAAAATACACCAGGTATGTCTTTGTTATATTACAAAATGTAAATTATGGATGCTACTTTTAATAAAGAATCAATATACAGAAGGGTCATATCAAGAACATGATCTATATTCTACAGCCTAATATACTAGAAAGAACACATTTAGGCTTTGGAAGACTGAGTTCAAGCTCAGATCATAACATATTACTTATATAACCTTGGATAAATTGTATAATACCTCTAAATCTCCCTAAGATCACTTATAATTTTTTTTATTCTTTATTTATTTTTGAGAGAGAGAGAGTGAGACAGAGTGTGAGTGGGGGAGGAACAGAGAGAGAGGGAGGCACAGAATTTGAAGCGACATCCAGGCTCTGAGCTGTCAGCACAGAACCCGAGGCGGGGCTCGAACTCACCAACCGTGAGATCATGACCTGAGCCAAAGTCGGACGCTTACCGACTGAGCCACCCAAGCACGCCAAGATCACTTATAAAACATGCCTAACAAATACAAATCATTCAATAAAACCTAATTCTATTTCCTTCCCCCTAAATCTGCAACTTAAGACAGTGTCTATGATGTTTGCTCAAAGTTCACTATGTAATTATCATAAAGAGCTCTTCCTAAAGAATATGTTTAAAAATATATTTAAAAAATTTTATATGACCACATGATAGCTGGTATCACATAAAACTTTTCTCATCATTTTATTTCCCTTTACACTCTAGTTGTCAGAAATTTCCCTTTTGGAAAGAAATACAGTGGCCCATGCAATAAATGTTTCAAATTCCTGACACAACTAGTTCTATTATTCCTTATTATTTCCAAGACCTCTCTTATCTTTATTTTAAATATTTTCTTCAATGTATGTTGCTTATTATATAACGCCTTCTCTTATCGTATTTGAAATTTGGGGAAATGTGATTTTTTTAAAGAAATAGTCATGTAAATTATCCCCCCAAGTGTTTGCGAAATTCAAGAAGGTAAACAAAATGATTGATTAATCATGTAATGTTTATTGTATTTCATATATGACCTGAAAGAACATGTAATAGTGTTTCAGAGTATACCACAGTATTTTTCTGACACATTTTATACATTTATAGGATTTAAAATATGTGATGATAATTTCTGCTTAGGCAAAAGTTGAGGGGAATTTGCGAGGTGGGTTACTTGGGCAAACTCCAAGCACCATTGCTGTAGTTGGTCTTGAGGCCAAACTGATAGTCATTTGGTCTTTCTTAACCCAGCACTTAAAGGCTCCCTTCCCTTCAGCAAGAACTTCTGTTGATGTATGTGGATAGCTGGTAGATTGACATCAACTGTTCATTTCATCCTGCTCACTTGGCTGTTTAGTGTCTTTTCCATGGTGGATTCTCTCTGGTGTGATTTAAAAAAAAAAAAAAAAAGAAATAAAGACATTTTGTTCCTCCCCAAAAGTCTACTTAGATGCCACTTTTCCAGATTTCTTTGCCTCATCTTCATTCAGGCCCCCAACTAACTAGCTATGCTCTTCACCATTACCCATGAATCTGTAAATGTCTTTATCTCAGTCCAGTTTTCTCTTTCTACAGAATAGATGACCAGCTCCCCTGTCTGCAGCTTGATGCATTGACAAGATTTTTTTTTCATTTTATTTATTTTAAAGAGAGAGAGAGAGAGAGAGTACTACTGCACATGTTCCAGGGGGCGGGGAGGGGCAGAAGGAGAGGGAGAAAGAGAATCCCAAGCAGGCTGTGCACTGACAGAGGATCCCGCACATCATGAGATCATGACTTGAGCTGAAATCAAGAGAGGGATGCTTAACCTACCGAGCCGCCCAGGCACCCCAGATGCTTTGACAAGATTTCTACTCGCCACTTCTCTCCCAGCCACCTCTCTGCCAGCCATTTCTCCCCCAGCCACTCAAGTGGGATGACATCTCGAATGCCTGCCACTTCTTGCTAATCTGCTCCAGTTAATACGTGGCACCAATGTGTTCTGTAAAATGTTGAAATATTGTTTGAGTCCCTCTTGATATGACCATGAATAAATTCTCTGAATATGTACTGTTTCTGATAAATTTTTGATGGGTATTTAAAAAAAATAATAAAACCACTCATTCACTTGATGGCTACTCACATACAATATACCATGGTTAATTAGATTACTGTGTTCATCTACTCTAGTAGAGATACCACATACAGCGCAGTAGCTGAAACTGGGACTATCACTCATAAAGTTTATAGTAGTACATTGTCAATTGGAATGGCCTATCTTACTTTTGCAGGAGCCAAACTGGTAAATTAAATAGGATATGATGGGGGAACACCAAGCCTTCATTTTTGAGAGTAGCATTCAACTGTCATCTCTCCCCCAGGGTATAATACTGTCTTTGACTCACCATTTTGGCTGGGAGGGTTAGAGCTTTCACATGGCCTTTTCTACCATAATAGCTTTTATTTTTTTATAATGTCTCTTCTTGCTAAGTCAAGGATCCAGTGTGAGAATTTTGCCAACTGTTCAGCATGTCTATTGCAACATATATTTGGAAAATTGGAAATGACTGACAAATTTCCCACTGTGGGTTTTACCTGAATAAGAACTCCCTTTGTTATCTTATTCACATGTGGACCTACTCTAATAGGGATCTACACTGGCACTTTGAGTACCTAGGTACTTGAAACAATTTGGACCCAGAATCTAACAACCCTTGAAAAAAAAATGAATATTTCCCCTATCCTTCGTTTATGATTACCTGAGTAGGTATCCATAATGTCTGAGTCTGTGAATTCACTCTGAAATTAACAGGCAGTATTTGGTTTCTTTTTAAAACACATGTCATGCATTTCTTACGATTGATGACCTTTTCATTCTATCAAATGTGATCTTCTTTATGTATCAGTATCTTAGAAACTAGCTTATAGGGTCATTCTGAGGATTAGATGAGTGAAAATATATAAAGCAAGAACTGGGAGAATATTTTTAAAGCATTTAGTAAGACTTTATTATTATCATTCCACAATTATACCTTCAGAAAACTTAGCTTAAGAAATAATTAAAGAAAGATGTATACATACACATATTCACCACGGTGACTTATATAATAGATTGAAAACAGAATAATAATGCACAATAAGGGTTGGTTAAACAAGTGATGGAAATAAATGGGGTGATCATATATGTTCCTAATAAATATGTTCATTTATTTTTCAAATATGTTCACAGTAGATGGTTATGTAAAAGAAAAAGTTGCCTAAAATAGTTGCATGTATGATATAAATCATTTTGAAAATAAGTAGTATAGTCACATATATCCATGGACCTATACTGAGAAAAATGATTAAAAGGATAGAGACATAGATTTCTAATTAGTCGCATTTTATGTATCTTTCTTTTTTTTTCTGTATGCACTTTTAATTTTTCTACCCTAAACCTATAATACTATATCTAATTTTAAAATGATAATTCAAACACATACCTTTTACAAGTCACTTTGTGGCAAGGAATGTCTTTGATTCAATTTGGCAGAAAAATAAAGATTTGAAAATCTATTCATAGATCTTAGCAGTAGAAAAAAAAGAGATTTTACTCTCAGGTATTCTTAGCACATCCCACATCCCTGTGTCCTCACAGTGCCTCATACAGTACAAGTGTCTAATTAATGTTTGTTGGAGAATGAAAAGAAAGAAAGAGCAATCATGAATAAAATATAATCAAACTTTAGATAAAGCATAGCCAAAAAAATGTTAAAGCAATGAACTAGGGGAAATATTTGTAATAGGGAATAAAAGACTAATATACTTACATACAAAACAAAGACATTGGTTAAAAAAAAGGGTAACCATAGATATTCCTATTTTAACATTTGTGTGGTACTAACTCCTATACAGTCACATATGGCTTAGTATTTGCTTATGCATTTTGATCATAAGCACCTAGGCTCTTGTGTTATGACATTGTGAAGAATACTGATGTAAGAATAATAAATAGGCACACATCAAATTCTATTATCATTCAACTGCTGCCTCGCTATTATTAGCTTTACTTCATCCTGAACTAGGATTAATTTTGTTGATCACTGAAATGATTATCTAGCTTTATTTTAAAAGAATCTTGAGGCACCTGGGTGGCTCATTTGGTTTAGCATCTGACTCTTGATTTTTGTTCAGGTCATGATCTCATGGTTTGTGAGATCCAGCCAAGCCTCGCATTAGGCTCTGCGCAGACAGCACAAGCCTTCTTGGGATTCTTTCTTTCTCTCTCTCTCTCTCTCTCTCTGTCTCTCTGCCCCTCCCCTGCTCCCTCTCTCTCACATACTCTCTCTCTCTCCCTCAAAATAAATAAACTCAAAAAGAAAAAAAAGAATCTTGGTAATGCTTTGCTACCCATATTTGTCAAGGTTTCCTAGGTAGTAGTTAACCTATTTAATGTCAGAGAAGTTCAAAAAACAGCACATGTAAATATGGGATGAGAAGAGATCATTGAGAAAATATTGCCTTTTTAAAAATTTCTGATGCTATGTGAAAACCTGTATGAAGGGATTCAGCAGATCAAATGTGTCTGTAAAGTTATTTATTGAGACCAAAGGGAAGGGCCATTATATCTTTCCTCACAACTTTTTTTTACATGTTTTATATTCTATATATCTTTGTGTGTAAGGGATTAAAAAACAGGTCAGCCAAATGAAGATGGGGGTGTAGATTAGTTAAGGAACAGGTTTCAAAGAGGAATTTGTTTATTACTCGTGCGTTTTTTTTGGTGTTTGTTTCCATTTGCCAAATACACATGAATCCTGTCTGTGTACCAAGCACGATGCTGGATATATAAGATGGACGAGACACACGCTTCGCCTGCCTCAGCAGAGATCATACTTCAGTGGCACACTAAGGCAGTAAACAAGTAAACAAATAAATAAGCAGCACAAGTATAGATTTGGTGAGCACTATGAAGTAAATTCAAGGCATGCTCTCAGAAATAGTGGTAAGGGCTGAGGGGAGCTTCGAACCAAAGGGGGAATAGCTTGGGAAATCTTTCTGAAAAATGCATATTTAAGCTGCAACCTGAAAACCGCATCAAACGCTGGGAAGGGTCCAACCTGTTCCTGAAACTGGCAGAAAGCTAGTGTCTCAAGATCACAAACTGAAAAAAATGAGGTGATCACTACAGGTGGAAGAACAAAGCTCAGGGCTGTTTGGAGAATATGCAGTATATTTTCAAGATTACCTTTTGAATATAACAAAGGGTTCATTACAAAAAGTAAGCCCACATTTCCATAGCTGTGCCTTTCTTGATTTAAAATATGCCTTATCAGATCTCCAAAACAAATGAAGTGAAAAAAAGCAAGACGCAAAACTGCATGCCATCATCTGTCTTTATATGCATAGAATATCCTGGAATGATATATGAGAAACTGATAACAGTGATTGCCCTGAGGAGGGAAGCCGGGTGGCTGTGGGAGGAATGGAAGCTCGTCTACTGTTCACACTATCACCTTGTCAATTTTGTCCTGTGCTTGTGTTACACTGAAGAAAAAAATTAATCATTTTTAAGTTCGAAATATTAACTGTTTCTTAATGTTTCATTGTGGAGATTCGGTCCAAACGTGCCTAATTTGGTTCTGAGTTCCCATTTGTCTCTGAAAATAAAGAGTATATAACAGAGGCTTTCAATGAAATACAATAGAGATATAATCTCTCCTTTAAAAAATGTATTCTTGGGGCACCTGGGTGGCTCAGTCAGTTGAGTGACCGACTTCAGCTCAGGTCATGATCTCGCCGTCTGTGAGTTTGAGCCCCAAGTCAGGTTCTGTGCCAATGGTTCAGAGCCAGGAGTCTGTTTCAGATTCTGTGTCTCCCTCACCCTCTGTCCCTCCCTCGCTCGTGCTCTCTTTCTGTCTCAAAAATAAACATTTAAAAAAAAGAAATTATTTTAAAAAAAGAGTACTTTTCTATTAAAGATCCCTTGAAGTTATCAGAGTAATTTTAGTGCTTTGAAAACTATTTATTACTACTAAGTTTTTGAACACACCAGTTGTATAATAAAATGAGGAAAATCACAAGGTCTTCAGCTGTCTCACCTGTGAAATGGAAGGATAGAGCTAGATGATTTACATGTCCATTGTGGTTCTAAATTGCTACGATTTTTCCAATTCATCCATTCATTCATCAAGTATTTGTTGATTCCTAATTTGAACCAACGCTATACTAGGCACTGGGAAATCAAAGATGTGTTCTATGTCAGAGAGTGGTATATACTTGACCACTATTTTGTCTCCACTTTTTGAACAGTTGTAGTATTTTTATTAGGCAAAGATTTTTTTATTACAGTTTTGGGGTTTTTTTTAGTGTTTATTTTTGAGAGAGAGAGAGAGAGAGACAGAGTATGAGCAGGGGAGGGGCAGAGAGAGGGAGACAGAATCCGAAGCAGGCTCCAGGCTCTGAGCTGTTAGCACAGAGCCCGAAGCGGGGCTTGACCCACAAACCGTGAAATCATGACCTTAGCCAAGTCGGACACTTAACGACTGAGCCACCCAGGCGCCCCTGAGTAGGCAAAGATTGCTAGCCAATCTGACTCTACCTCTCCACTTCCAAACCAGTGTTACTGGAAGCGATGTAGATGGTCAAATTCCGGGTCTTGTACCTCCCCTTACCTTTCCTCTTTTCTCTCACATACTGAAATGTAGATGTAATGGCAGAAGTTAGAGCAACCACCTTAGATGACAGGATGGAGCAATACTTGGAAGATAAAAGAGATAAAGACAAAAGGAACATTTGTCTTGACATTATGGAGTTGCCATGTCAACTGTGAACGGTTTATGATCAGATGGATACAGAAAAAACTATCTTTTTTTAAGCCACTTTATTGTTGTTTATTTGTTTTTTTGGTTACAGCAACTCCATTGTTGTCTCGTAGCTAGTGTCAGGTTCTTGCAACAGAGGAAGTCACAATCGGAAAAGAGAGAAACATGCCAGCAGATGATTGCAACATTAATTAGCAGGCACTTTAAAAAATGGTCTACAAGGAGTATTCCAGGAAAAAAGTATCAGCTGACTCTGCTTAAGGAAATCAAGGAAATATTCAAAGAAAAAAAAAAAGAGAGAGAGGGAGAGAGAGACATTTGGCTGGGTCTTCAAGGATAAATAATATTTTTTTCTAGATATAAAAGAAAATAAGGATATTCCTAGAATGTAAAAATTCCCAAGTCGTGACAAGATACGTATTGCATTGAAAATACTGAAAAGTTCATTGTGACTGACATTTGAGGTGTATAAGGGAAGAATGGCAACGTATGTTAGTTAGGCAGGGTGAGATTTTGAAGGCAAATAAGTTTGGCCTTTTTCCTTTAGGTCATGGGGAGTCTGCAAGATTCATAATAGACAGGAGAGTGACACCATCAGATTTGTTTCTTAGGAAGTTAACTCTGATGGCAATTTTAAAGGTAGATGGGTTGGAACAGGAAGACATATAAAAGCAAGACTAATTTCAACTTCATGGATAGTCGGTAACTTGAATAAGAAGACATATGCATTTTTCACATTAGCCTATTAATTATTCAGAACTTATAAGGTAATCAATATTAACCACCCTTCTTGCTTTTTCTGCATTTACATATTAAAAATATTAGTGGAACCCTAGGAAATATGGTAAAATTATTGTTAACAGAAGTCATCAATATGAATGAAAACTTAATTTATGTGTATATATTTGTACACGTCCGCATATGTGTGTAAAGAGAGAAGCAGAGACAGAAAGCGAAAGAGTGACTAGTAGGTAGATATAATGGAAGCTTCACAGGTGTGTTTATATATAGATATCATTAATAAGTTAATTTCCAGGAGAAATTTACATATGTTCTGATCTGTGTGTAGGCAGAAGGCAGAGAACTAACCTAATAATTGATCTGTCCTGTCAGATAAGCATTCCAAGAGAAGACCAATTACACTAAGACCAAATTATACTTTTCAATTACACAGGTGAATCAATCCAACTCAACATGTCAAAGCATAAAAAAATGTTTTAGAAAAGACAGGCAACATACTAAATTTCCCTACCTATTACCTGGAAGTAAGTACTACTCGGAAGAGTAAAATGTCATTCTGTCAATATCCGTGAGCTTATGAAGGTTTCCCAGCCCTATCCATCAAGGTGCCTTCTACCTCACTATCAAATACTTCCCCAAAATATATTACCTTGTGAATTATCTTCAGAATGCTCCAAATTCAAGAATAAGGCAATGGTAAAATAACAACATTCAGAGACCCATCAATGTTCCCAGCACAGTTAATCTCATTTGTCTCTTCCTGCATCTTTTGTTTCATTTTTAAATCTTGCCTTCCTGAATTAGGGTGTGTGATAAATAGGCTGTGATTAATGCATCAAACTATGTAATACCCAAGCAAGTAGGGGGAAAAGGAAAAAGAAAAAAAAAAGAAAGAAACTCGTCTACATTGTCATACCATTGTGACTAAAAACTTGAGGAATATGGAGTGAGATAGAGCAGGAGTGGTTATTTAGAGCAGACCATGCAGAGTTATTAGACCAACTTAAGGTTAGGTATCATTATCCTGGTAATGATGGGATGCTAGCGAAGGGTTTTAAGCAGAAGAGTGTTATAATTGGATTTGCTTTTCTTAAAAGATCTCTCTGGCTCCAGTAGGAAAATGAATTGCTTGACAATAAGGAGAGGAAGGACAGAAAAGAAGCTACAACCATAACCTAGTAGGGACAAAGGGTGCCTTCAGTCAGACTGCAGTGAAAGCAGAGAAGTGGGCACATACTAGAGATATCTAGAAAATAAAACCAGTAGGACTTTGTGAGAGATTAGACAGGAGAACAGAAATAAGGACGAGTGGAAGATAATAATAATATCCTACAATAGCATGATTATTTGCTGCACACGAAACTCGTTATGTTTATTTCACTCAATTCTGACACTATAGAAGAAACGACTATTGTGATCACTCAATTTTAAAGAAGAGTAAACAGACTGAGAGGCTAAGTGACTTAACTAGGGTCTTAAGCAACTGGTAATATTTGGAGTTTGTACTTGAACTCAAGAATTCTTTTTTTCAAGTTCAGAATACTTTCTATTGAAAACCCACCAATCTGCCCTTTTCTGAGAAACTAGTCCCTGAGAAGGCCCTTGGATCACAACTGGGTGTTAATTTATCTACTCACCTCTCAATTCTAATCTCTCTGGGCAATGAGCCCAATCAATTTGGCAGGAACATCAAAGCAAGGAAATGCAAGGTCACAAGCCACCCAGCATTCAAAAATGAGAGGAAAACAAAATAGAAAAAGAAAAACAGAGAACCCTTCTGTACCATAATCAACTCTAGAAAGAATCATAATTGGACATGGTTAAGTCATCCTTAAATGTTACATGTCACCAGAGTTGTGCAATGATAACAATAGAAATTAATCCTGCTCTTAAGGCAGTGAGTTCAAAGTCCATTTATCCAAAGCTTTAGCCCCAGGCATATGTGCCAATGAATTCTTTATACAGTAAATAATGCTAAGCGTTATAAGTCTTTTTATCATTAGCACAATTTTTCATAAGTATTTTTGGAACTATAAATGATATGGGAGCAAAGTGATGCATCTGGAACCAGCCTGATGGAATTTAGATGGGTAGATGTCTACCGTCATAACTGGTACACAGTCACAATGGCTCTTTATTGTCTTATATAGAGTAATAGGGATAAGAAAAAGTCTGAATTTAGGATTAGGCAGAGAAAAAGGCAAGTTACATGAAATAATTTCAGTATTTCTAGAAATTTCCCCATCTAATAAATTTATAATCTAGCCTAAAAAGTAAAATATTACCACCACAAAGTAAGCTACCAGTAAATTCCTCCCTGATTTGACCCACCTGGCCATCAGACAGAGATATCTCAATCTTGAATTTTGTGTTTATCATTCTCTTGCCTATTTTTTTCCCTCAATACCACATAGGTAAATGTTCCTAAGCAACATGTTATTTTCTTTTCTTTTTTGGAATCTCTTATGAAATTCAATCATAATATAAATAGTTTTCTATGATTTTCTTCCTGACTTCAAAATTCTAATTCAAAAATATTTTATTTGTTTATTTCAAAATGTAAATCATTGGCAAACTACAGCATTGGCTGACTTTATTATTGGTCACATAATAGTTGCAAAATAACCTCAAAACAGATCCTAACAAAACTATGTCCTGTGTGATGTATGACGTTGCCTTAAGAATCCACCATCATAAAGGAATAAGACAACCAAAAGAATTACAAAAAGGCTTGTGCAACAACTCTCATCATGACAGACAGAAGCTTAATTGGTTTTTATCAAGAAGTTGGAAATGGTCTTAAAAGGAAACGAACCTTTGAAAGTCCAAGCAGAAACTGGGAGAAGAAACACAAGTGGCCTGCCTTTTAGAGGACTACTGGGAGCTATCCCTGGTGCTGCCCCAGAATCAATCTCTCTAACACTGACTTTGGGCTGTTTGGCCCCAGGAAAACTTCCCTGAGTAGAGATAGATTGAGTCTCAACTGTTCACGTGGCTGGATCTAACCAACCCCCTAGCTTCAGTTCTGCAAGTGACTGTGCTGTGTTCTGTGCTCTGTATCTCTAGTATTGCTCTTCCTCCTGCCTCATTTGTACCACATCTCTCTCTGAGCACCACCACCACCACCAATATGACAACAATCATGTCTCAAAAGTCTACTGTCTCCAGGTACTTGCTAATTATCGATATTGATGTCTTTCTCCTTATCGGCAAGAAAAAAAAAAAGAGAAAGTAAGAGAAAAGCCCTATATAGTAGTATTCATTTTACAGATGAAGCAGCAGGCTTAAGAATACATAAACTCAAAGTTACATGTCTAATAAGAGGCAAGGCTTCACAGTATGTTTGCCTGACTTCAAAGCTATAACCAATTTCCTACTTCTTTCACTATAAACTGCTTGAACAGCACTTCTTTCTGGAATCTTTGAAACTCCTAGCCTTTTTTGGGACAAGACTTCCTTGGGCTCAATTGCATTATAATACCATTTAAATGTGCAGGCGTACCTCATAGATATTTCAGGTCTCCTTCCACACCACACAATAAAGCAAATATTACAATAAAGTGAATCAAATAAATTTTTGGCTTCCCAGTGCATATAAAAGTTATGTTTGTAGTATACCATAGTCTATTAAGTGTAAAATAGCATTAGATCTAATGAGATGTATACGTACATACATATATATACATATATATGTATAGATCTCATTAGATCTAATATATATATAGATCTCATTAGATCTAATATATATATATATATATATATATATATAACTAAAAATACTTTATGGCCAAAATGCTACCCATCATCTGAGGTTTCAGTGCATTATAAACTTTGCTGGTGGAGGGTCTTGCCTCACTGTTGATGGTCACTGACTGATTAGGGCCGTGGTTGCTGAAGTTTGGGGTGGCCGTGACAATTTCTGAAAATAGGACAACAGTCAAGTTTGCTGCATCAATTGACTCTTCTTTGCATGTACGATTTATTTTTTTCAAAATTGAAGTCAAATGTCGTCAACCCTGTTACTGCTTCATCAACTGAGTCTATGTAATGTTCTAAATCTTTCATTGGCATTTCAACAATCATCACAGTATCCTCATAGCATCTTCCATCTGAAGAAACCACTTTCTCTGCTCATCTATAAGCAGCAACTCCTCATCTGTTCAAGTTTTATCATAAGATTGCCATAATTCAGTCACATTTTCAGGCTCCACTTCTATGTTTTTGCTGTTTCCACCACATCTACAGTGACTTCCTCCAATGAAGTCTCAAACCCATCAAAGTCATCCATGAGGGCTAGAATCAACTTCTTCCACACTCCTGTTAATGTTGATATTTTGGCCACTTCCCTTGAAGCACAGATGCTTTTAATGTCATCTAGAATGGTGAATCCTTTCTAGAAGATTTTCAGTTCACCTTGCCCAGATCCATCAGAGGAAATCTATCTATCTATCTATCTATCTATCTATCTATCTATCTCTGTATAGATACACATGTATCTATACAGAGATAGATAGATAGATATAGATATATAGAAGCTATAGCCTTACAAAATGTATTTCTCAAATAATAAGTCTTGAAAGCCAGACTTACTCTTTGGTCCATGGGTTGCAGAATAGATGTTGTATTAGCAGGCATGAAAATAGCATTAACCTTGTTGTACGTCCCCTTCAGAGCTCTTGGGTAACCAAGTGCATTGTCAATGAACAGTCATATTTTGAAAGAAATCTTTTTTATGACCAGTAGATCTCAAAGGTGGGCTTAAAATATTCAGTAAACCATGTTGTAAACAGATGCACTAACCTACAGTCCTTGTCGTTCTATTTTTTGGAGCACAGGCAGAGTAGACTTAGCATAATTCTGAAGGGCCCTAGGGTTTTTGAAATGGTATGCGAGCACTGGTTTCAGCTGAAAGTAGCTAGCTGCTTTAACCCCTGACAAGAGAATCAGCCTGTCCGTTGAAGCTTTGAAGCCGGGTGCTGACTGCTCCTCACTAGCTGTAACAGTCCTAGATGGCATCTTCTTCCAACAGAAGGCTGTTCCAGCTCCACTGCAAGTCTATTGTTTAGGGTAGTCACTTTCATTCATTAGCTTAGCTGGATCTTCTGGATAACTTGCTGCAGCCTCTACATCAGCACTTGCTGCTTCACCTGGCACTTTGATGTTATGGAAATGGCTGCTTTCCTTAAACCTCATGAATCAGCCTCTCCTAGCTTCAAACTTTTCTTCTGCAGCTTCTTCACTTCTCTTAGCCTTCATATAATTGAAGAGAGTGAGGGCCTTCTTCTGGATTTGGCTTCAGGGAAGGTTGTGGCTGGTTTGACCTTCTATCCAGACCATTCAAACTTTCTCCATATCAGCAATGAGGCTGTTTCGCTTTCTTCTCATTTGTGTGTTCAACAGAGTAACACACTCAATTACCTTCAAGAACATTTCCTTTGCATTCACAACTTGGCTACCTTTGGGCCCATCTCAACTTTTGACATGCCTTCCTCATTAAGCATAGCCATTTCTAGCTTTTGATTTAAGGTGAAAGACATACAACTCTTTCTTTCACTTGAACTCTTAGAGGCCATCATGGGAGTGTTAACTGGCCTAGTTTCAATACGTCATGTCTCAGGGAATAGACAGGCACAGGCCGAAGAGAGGGACAGAGATGGGAGATGGCTGGTTGATGGAGCAGTCAGAGCACACACAACATTTATCAGTTAAGTTCCTCATCTTACATGGGTGCAGTACATCGTGCCCCTGAAACAATTAGAATAGCAACATCCAAAAAAAATAATTATAGTGAAAAATTTTGGAAGATTGTGAGAATTACCAAAATGTGACACAGAGACACGAAAGTGAGCAGGCACTGTTGGAAAAATGGCACCAATCGACTTGTGAGATACAGGCTTGTCACAAACCTTCAATTTGTAAAAACCACAGTACCTGGGAAGTACAATGAAGAGAAGCGCAATAAAATGAGGTGTGCCTCTGTCTGTTTTGAAAAAACAGTTAACACCTATCAAGTATTTGAAATTTTCCAGGCACTGTCTTAAGTATTCACAACAACACTATGACATAGGATTTTGTACTTTCCTCTATTTTACAGATCAGAAAACTGACACAAAGGGAGGGTCATCTGATGCGAGGATTGGAATCTAGGCATTTGACTCCAGAAGCCATTTTCTTTACAAATGTGCTAAACTGCCTTTCTTTATCTTTTTTTTTTATATGTTTATTTATTTTTGAGAGAGAGAGAGAGAGAGAGAGAGAGAGAGAGAGAGAGAGAGAAAGCATGAGTGGGGGAGGGGCAGCGAGAGGGAGACAGAATCTAAAACAGATCCCAGGCTTAGAGCTGTCAGCACAGAGCCCGATGCGGGGCTCAAACTCACGGACCATGAGATCATGGCCTGAGTGGAAGTCGGACGCTTAACTGACTGAGCCACCCAGGTGCCCCTGACTTTCTTTATCTTTAAAGATTATCTTTGGCTGCCTTGTTTCATACATAATCCTTCTTGAGTACTTCTGATTTTATTTTTAAAAATAAGAGTCATGTTGTTAATATGATATTGCATTTTAAGCTAATTTAGGAAATAAAATGGTATGCTCAATCTCCTAATAGCATTTTAAACTAAAAATTAATGATTAAATAAAATACTTTAATCTTATAAATTAACAGAGGCAAAGTGGTCAGACATCAAGCATCTGGTTATTAAAAGGAAACTGAAATATTGTAAGAATCAGATTTGAATGCACACTGAAAAGTAGAAATGGCCAATACTATCATATTTTTGAAGGTATTTTACATATCCTTTCTAGTTTTCCTTTCATTTAAAAATTTTTATATTCCTTTTTAATGACATGGAAATGAATTAGGAAATGTCAGGCTTTTCAAAATCAATCCAAACAGAATGTCAAACCAGGAGGTTTCATTTAGGGCAATGGGGGCTCCTTTGGTTGTTTCCTCTATCTCCCTCACTTCTTCATATCCTCAATCACTGCCATTTCTGGTCTGAGCTTTTACAGCACAGCTGCAAAGGATGCCCTCCTTAGAGACAGAAATGCATTCCGGCCATGATGAACTTGGAATGCCCTCAGGTTGTGGCAAGGGAGGAGCTTAGCACTTGGACCTGGGTAACGTTGTTTTCTCATTTTTTTAATCAAAGTGCACCATTTGTGTTCCATACATACTGCCTGAGGCACAATTTATTTAAAACAATATGGCATATCAGATAAGGCTAATAATAATAATGGTAATAACAATAATAATAACAATACAGGAATAGCAATATGCTCATAAATAACATAGAAAACCACATGGCCCTAGTACCTTCATGAAATGGGACTTCAATATACATATTTCTTATACAGCTTTATGCATGACTTCATTTCTATGGTTTGCACTTCACTGCTCTGTTGTGTCACTCTCCCAATAAACCTATACATCACACAGAGTGAAATATGTTCGCAGTCTCTTTACTTGACGAAAAAAGAAGCAGTGTGGTTTAGAAGAATGAGCACTGAACCAGAAGTCCAAAGATTAGATCTTGAGTCCCAGCCCGGCCACTTCCCGGACTCCGGATGTTGGGTGAGTTGCATATCCTCTCTGATATTCAGTTTGCACACCAATGGGACATGTCTGTCCACACCCCAGAGTCCTTGTGGGAACTAATTGAGCTAATTCATGAGAAAGCATTCTAATACATTGCTGTACATAAAAGATTTTTGTGTTTGCAAGGGGAGGCTCAAAACTCTACAAATAAATGTATAGCTTTACATTTTTTAATACAAATTTTAGCTTTTCATAAATTTACTTACTGGTAAATTAGTTCACTGCTGGTATTTCTGTGTGATTTGTTGCCATATAAAGCAATATATGTGTTGAAGACCCTTAGATCTCTTTAGACTTGTTATATTTTAGGAGTGATAAAGACTGAAAAGTATATGGTTAGGGCTGCTTTACCTCTTCATTTTCAATGAGTTATAATTTCACTTTTAAATTCTCGTATTTTTTGTACCAAAAAAAATAGCACATTGAAAAATGCAGAAGCATGTTAACTGACGTTGGTAGCTTTTAATCATACCGTGTCTTATCTGTTTGACTGCGGATGCCAATCTAATTTTGAAAATCATTATCTAACCTGTTCTATGTTACCAATAATTTCTGTCCTTTAAATAATTTAGACCTCGTGCAATTTCTGGTAAGCTTTTGGATCCCTGACTATACATTTGCTTTGACATCGTTTGAGTCACAGTACGTTTTTGAAATGAGAGGTTTGTTTTAATTAAAATTTTTGACTTCTAATGCTGTCGGGACTTCTCTCTTTTCATCATTGTTTCTACCACTTGAATGACATGCCCAAGCATACCAAACCTATGCAGAATGCTAAGAATCTAAATATTTTCTTATCATACATGATCCACGTACTGTATGAGAGTTGTAAAGTAAAGCATGGTGTGTTGCAGAAATCAGCCTTCCATATCACAGTTTTCCTCCCTGAATGAGGCAAGAGTCAGCCAGTAAATATATGTGGTCAACCTCAGATTTGCCTCACTGGGAGTTCACATGTATTTTTAACTGCCTTCAATTGTTAATGTATTCCTCAAATGAGACGCATCACCTTGAAGAATGACTTTTTGCCCTCTGGGAATAGGCCAAACAAGTATTTCATTCGCTATGATAATCAGTTCTACCTTCAGCAACGTATAAACCCAAATTTAATAGGCACTGGTGATTAGGTTTTAAGTCAGAGTCATCACTGTCCACTGTGAAAAATAATAAGAAAAGATACAAATTATAACGAATTTGCCTTCAGGAGGCCTTGTTAGACATAATGGGACCATAACTATTTCAGGATATGGTGAATAAATGCTTTTCCTTCTCATTATAGACATGTTCGAGTCACCAATTTTCAGTGATAAGAAAGATTTCCTTTAACTTGTGCTAAAGATATCTGAGGTCATTTGTTTTGTTCACTTAGCGCATAATAGTCTCGAAAGAGAAAAGGACCACTTACCATAAAACACTTATTTAAATCTTTTAAAATGCCTAAAACCATATAGAGCAATTCAAAGCGATAGATAAATTTAATCTTATCCAAACCTGCCACTGTCAGAATTATCCCAGGCTTTTCCCCAACTTAAACTTTGCATTGAAATCAAAAAGAATTGTACAGGACATTATGGAAAATAACAAATCAACCCTTAAATCAGCAGCTTAGGTTGTGGACAGTAAATGATACAGTGGTTCCACTTTCTTGGAACTGAGTAGCAGAAGAAAATGAAGAAAGATACTACTGACAGGGCAAGGATGATGGGAACAGGGTAGCATTATGAATGATATGTTAAGTGATTGGCTCAGATGGAATCATGGGATTGCTGCTGCCTTTTGCAGAAGCTGATTTTCATTCTTATTGTTCACCTCATAAGACTCCAACATACGGGAGGGGGAAGGGAGAGGAGAAGCTGTGTGTACATGCATTCCCTCTACATATACATATTTAGAAACAGTCTGAATATTTGCCCAGATATACAGAGTGGTGGGAATAAATACCTAATGCCAAAAATATGTATCTTGTCGGCAAGGTTTATTAGTTTTAATATTCATGTATCCTCTCTGCATTCTTCCGCGTGAATTCAAGTGCCATATTCCTTTTTATTTGATAAAACCAAAGACATATATATGCCTAACTCCAAAATAAGTGAAATAATAATTCAGTACTCTATAATAATATATTGAAGATAATAACAGAGACGTGATATGAGATGTTATGATGTGTTTAGAAATGCATTCTATATATTTTTTTCTTCAAACCAGTAGACACTTCTTGATTCATTTGGTCTGCCTGGCGTGTGTGTGTGTGTGTGTGTGTGTGTGTGTGTGTGTTTGTGTGTGTGTGTGTTGGCAGGGTGAAGGTAAGGGAGGAGGGGCTACAGATGGACCAGCAGAGAAAATGATTGTTACATGATGCAGTATATCAGAAACACATGCATAAAATTAAACACAATGCTGATGTCAAAGGGTTCATTTACTAAGATTTTCTTTAATTTCATTCCTACATAAATGTGATTAACTCAGAATGTCTTTAAATGCCAATTCTTTTGTGCACCAATGCCTAAGTTTATGGCGTAGCTAATGTTATAACTTTTGTTATTATGAATCTCTGGGTCTAAATAATAATCAATATAGCCAATAATTCACTTTATTTACTTTTTGCATTTTTAAAAATCTGAATTAGTAAATTAGCAGCCTGTCTGTATAAGGCTTATTTTTTCAGATGGAAAATATAACAGGCATTACTAACCAAAAACAAAAAAACAAAAAAAAAATAAAATCAGAGCGACTCAAGGTACAGAATTATAGGCTTAGCAGTTGCTGTTTACAGATTTTAATAGATAGATATGGATAGCCATGCTAATTGGGAAGAGAAAACATTTGGAAAGTGTGCCATAATCAATCCATTTACCAAATCTTAGACCACAAGCCATCTTCTTTTAAATAAACATTTTAGAGGTTGCTTTCGGTGGGGCATGAATAGTTTTTACAATCAACAAATAATGTGAATCTGAAAAGTAATTTTTACTTGAGGATGGACGCATTTCTAGCCATAAAATTGCCTCTAAAATTTGGACAGAAGGAAAGAGAGTTCGATTTAAGGGAGATAAGAAAATGAGCAATCAGTAGACAACTGTAATTACTGTGCCTTCCAAATTGATGATAGAGTTATACACTTGTTAGTATTAGGAGACCCTACAGATTTCATTTTCTAAGGTATGGCCCAGCAGGCATGTTCAGTGAAAGGGTGCCTGTGAATCCCCCTGTACCACTCAGCTCACCCCCTGAGGGGAAACGCCACGTGCATTCAAATCAAACGTTTTCCTATCAAGTTCTCAACTAATGGCTTTCCTAAGAGACCCGGGCCTGTCAGTCACCTCCTCCCTATTTAGACATGTTAAAACAGAATTTGTTGTTTATTTGTATTTCACTGAAGTGAGTCTGTTTTCTCATATTGAATTTGTATCCAAACCCCAGGTTGTCAATACTGCTTAGCTAGGGCTTCTGTTTGTTTTGTTTTTCTCTGCATGTAATCCAGAAAAATGGTACCGTTCATGTCAGTTTCAACCCTTGTATAAATTTATAGGCAGTGTATTAACTAATTGTTTAAAGTCACTAGTGCTAATGGCGGAAGCTAAAAAACACACCTCTTTCACAGAAAGCTGTTTTGTCAAATTCACAACTCATTAATATACCAGAACCACAACCCAGCCTAAGTCCCCATATGGAAGAAAAAGAAAGAAAAAACTATGCACCTTTAATAAGGAAAAACAGGGGCAACATTTTCAACTTAATTATTTTCTATATAAGTTAAAGCATATCTGGTCCCCTTAGAAAAAGAATCCAATGGTATAATGTCATGTTATTTGACCAGATTGTTGTGATTTTTCTTGGTGGAGAAAAAAAAAAAAGAACTACATGTGTGTGTGTGTCTGTTCCTGTGCTTACAACCTCTAAGTTAGTTTACTTGTGTTTAAGACTAAATGCTAAGTATTAAGTATTTCATAAAAACAAGAACTGTTATGTTTGATATGCACTTCAAAAGCCTAAAAGGCCAAAGAAAGCTCTTCCTTAATTATTGAAGAAGTGTCTGTAAAGGAAACATGAGCAAATAGCATTCATGCTTTCATCCCAGTAACCTTTTATTGTCCTTTTCTTCAGATGGCCAAGTCAGTATATTTAATAAAGGCAGCAGAAACCATCAAAGAAGGCAGGGCTCTAATAAATGGTCCTGATTAAAGGCCCTGACAGGGTATGAACTTTGCATAAATTTTCTTATGGTGTCAGGCTAGGATACTGATTGAAAACTCATTAACATAATCACACATTTAGAGGAAATGCTGTAATGTATCAAAAACATTTCCCTTAGTGTAATAATTTTAAGGACATTAAAATGCAAATGATAATAAGGAGCTGCATTTAGTGATGTTCTGAAAGCCTGATTATTCAAATATTTAGTATGAAGTATGGAACTGCGTTCAGTAATACATCTACGTGAATTCAAAAATTTAATCTATGCATGGACTCAAAAGTCTTCTTCAGTCTTACCAACTATTTTTCCACTTCACAGACACACAAAATCCAACAAGAAAATTTGGCTTAAGTGTTGTAGAGAAATACTAAAAAATAATTTTAAACCACTACATTAAAAAAAAAAAAAAAATCAATACAGGCTCCCAGGACTGTTTTTCTCTGGAGTCGGAAAAAATACTGAAAAGCAGTTAGCATTTCCGTTTTGGTAGGACTGTGCTTTGAAAAATTGCTGAAGTATTTGCAGTGTCCTCTTCCCTGCTTTTATTAAAATGTGTACAAAGCATCAGAGACTGTCGTAGGCCACAGCAGTGCTATCCCTTAATGCTAATTCTCAACAATAAAAGAAACACCGCCCTCCCCCCACACAAATAGCCATAATTATGTAAAGAATGACTGCTTCAGACTGATGACTTTCAATATGCTCAAGTCTAGCAGACTGGGAGAAGAGGCCAGAAAGGTCAACAGTAATTCATAACTGCTATAAAATTGTGTACCATCCCAGGGCTTCTGCAGGATGCTGACATTATCATGCGTCTTCTGCTGGTTTGTATATGTAAATTTGTGATAGGAAGTGCACTGCTTTTACCGTATCACATGCAGAGCATCAATCAGGCAGTGGAATACATCAGAGTATTTTCATTATGCTTAGTTATTTACTGCATCAGAAGAAATTACCCTGGCAAGCCAAGCGGCCTTCTCTGGGTAGCATGATATGACCAACCAGGTTTCAGCTCAGGAGTCTTGTAAACATTACAGGATTAATCTCGCAATCACAATCATCAATCTTTCCTAGTCCTGCCTGGGTGCAACTGTGGAGATTGGTAACCAGGCCACCATGTGGATTTAAATTTAACCCTGAACATCAAAAACTAGATGTCAGACCTAAGCTGCAGATTGCAAAACACCTGTGTTTTTTCAACTGGGGTTGAAGACAATAGTCGAAAGGGTACAATGGACTCCTTTAAAATCATATTTAATTTGTCACTTTCATTTTTAGTACTTGCCTCAGAAATTAGAAGTTTTTTTTCAAACACTTTTTTTTTTTTTAAACGTCAGCTCTAAGTGGGAAACGAGACCACGTTTAGCCATGTAGACAGTTTGTTCCGTGTGGTAACGTAGGCACTGTAAGACGCTCTGCAGAGCTGTGAGATTCGACCTTGGCCAGAGGTTTGGGGACCCGCCCAAACACCATTGGCACTGGGCCAGCGGAGGTTAAAGCCCTGGGGAGTGATAGAGTTAGCCCCTGTCCAAGAGAGCGTTAAAGGTGTCTTGCTGACTCATAAGATGATACTGGCCTTGATTGCTGAAGCAACTGCTTGCTCACCCGCCTGCCCAGAGAAAAAGACTGTCTCCCCTTTTCTTCCCTCCCAACAGGAGGGGGAGAAGAGATGGGTAAGACAGACGGGCTAAATGAACATTCTATCATGTTAAGTTTAGCGACTGCATGGAACATAGCCTATTCTATTTAGATAATGCAGAAGATAATGTGCATTCATTTTTGAAAGTCAGGTGAAAACCATGATGATAATGATCATTTTTCCATAGTCAAGAAACAATAAATATATAATGAGCAGGTCATGTATAGACTGCCTGGCAGTTTAATTTGAACTGTGACCTTTTATTATTATTTTTTGTCCAAGGCACTTTTTGCTGAACACGTAGCACGGAGTCAATTCTTTTTTTTTTTTTTTTTTTTCTTTCTCTCTCAGTATCTTGCTGGCTCCCATCTTTGAATAAAAGATGGAGCACCTATAAAAATAGGCCTTTCCCTTTCTTCCAATAAAGGTTTTCAAATCTAGTAGTTTATATTCATCCTATATATAAAAAGTAGATATTTCTTCTCCATGCTTTAATCTCCACTTGATTTAATCGGCGCTATAGGTACTTTGCTAGAATTGTATGACTACAGTAAAAAAAAAAAAAAAAAAAAAATTGCGTCGTCTATTGAGAATTCCATAAGAGCTATTCATCTCCACTCAAGTGATCATTCTAAATGACTTTCTTGATCATATGAAGTTTAGCTTTAAAAAATACTGAAAAAAATTACGAATAAAATTATATTTTCCAAGCAATTCGTATGAAAGTAAAAGAGAAATTCATCTTAAGGAGATGGCAATGACTGAAATTTTAAGTTTCCTTGCCTCTCTGTTTTCTTTCTTGTGTGGTTTTGTTTTGTTTCTTGGTTTGGTTGCTGTTGAGGCTAGTGAGGCTTTTTGTCATTAACATTGTCGCTGCTTTTTGTTGTATACCATCCGGAGGGTGATTGGCCTTCAAATATCTAATATCTTGATGCTGTGTTTATGTTTATAGAATTGTGGCTCCCCAAATTCTCCTTAAGGTTTGGTTTCCTTGGTGGGGGGGGGGTTCCAGGCACAAGTGTATTATGTATCTTCAGCTTTTCACACGACGTGGACTAGCACATGCTTCTGGCTCTTGCAGTTTTATGACCAGATAGAGGTTCTTCTGTCTTGTTCTTTAAGAACATGATGTGTTACATGAAAATGATTGTTTTGAAAAGTCCTTATAATACATCTATGATCAGCTGACCTTGGTCAGAGCAGCAAGGCTGGAAATAGAGTTGGTGGTATATCCATCACCATGGCATAAGTTTGAGCAATTTCTTCCGCTTCTTGCTTGGGTTTTATAATTTGGTGCCGATTTTAGTCCTGGCTGAAGATTTGAAACAACAGATAACTACTGGATATCCGTGGTGAAGATGTTAGGGTAGTAAAAAGGCTATGCAGCGACTGGTAGGTAAAGAGTAATCCCATCCCCTGAGATAGGAAGGCAGGACGGTGGTTACATTCCTCAGCACAAGCAACCGACAGGGTACATTGTGGACTTCGGGAAGCACGGACCTGATTCTCAAATCTGCTACTTCCCGGGTACATAACCTTAAATACATCATTTGACTCTATTACTCTCAGTGTTAACTATTTAAAATTCATTTACTCAACAAACATAATGACATTCCTATGTACCCCACTAGGTAATAAGCAAGGAGCTGAAGGAACAAAGTTAAAGTTACATGGCCCTAGTCTTCAAATAACGATAACAGCTGACATGTGTGTGAAACACAGTTATCCTGGGTAAAAAAAGATGATACTTATCACTAGACAGGTTAAATAAACTAGTGGCTGAGGCAAGACCTGAACACAGATTCACCTGACACTGGACTTCCTGCTCATGATTTTGTGGGGCATCTTGAAGAATTTCAATATTTTACACAATTTTAGTAAGGATCAAATGAGAAAAGTTACGTGACAGTGGTATACACTGTAATGTGCTATAGCGATATTTTTGTCATTATTGTTAGCATGAAAATACCAGAGATTTTTGCTTACACTGCTTTTAACCTTAATAATCTCCTCCCATGGGGCATCTGGGTGGCTCAGTCAGTCAAGCATCCAGCTTCGGCTCAGGTCATGATCTCACGGTTCAGTTCATGAGTTCAAGCCGTGCATCGAGCTCTGTGCTGACAGCTCAGAGCCTGGAGCGTGCTGTGGGCTTCTGTGTCTCCCTCTCTCTCTGTCCCTCCCCTGCTCACGCTCTGTCTCTGTCTCTCAAGAATAAATAAAAAACATTTAAAAATTAAAAAAAATAATAATTCCCACTAGATAATTTGGACTATGCCATTTAAATAGCATCCAAAAACAAAAAAAAAAAAAAAAAGAAAAAAGAAAGAAAAAGTCTACCTATATAAACAGAAACACTATCAGGGATTCCCTATCAGTGCTTCTAAGCCAGTTATACATGACTCCTTAGTGAACATTAAACAAATACAAACCTAAGTAAGACATTTTTCTACATATGAAAATCTCTGGAAAGCACAAGTCTACTGTTTACATTAGACCTGGAACATCCTTAGTAATTCCTTAGGCATTTTAGGTTATCCACCAATTGAGCGGGAATGATGACATTAATCCAGCACCTGCAGACCTTATAAATGTAACATGTTTTTCACTCCACCAGAATCTCTAATTTAATATTGATGCCATTTAACACAGAATTTTTCTCTTACACACAATTTTTATCTCCGACCAGGGCTTTCAAACCAAAACATCTAAGATCCAAAAAACAAAATGAAAACAAATGAACAAAGAAACCCTCCACCCCTCCCCATTACCTACTTTACATCATTCCCTACCATTTGCATTCTTTTGTGCCTTTGATAGAGCCACACGATTTTATGAACAAAGCAATAAAATAGGAATAAAAAAAATTGCCTCCATTGTTAATACCACCCTCCCAAAAATGTATGGTTTAAGTTGAAGAAAGTTTTGTCAAATTTTGGTGCCTCATTTGTTGATCTCTCACATACATTAGTAAATGCATTTACTTAAAGCTCTTTATATGACGAAGGACATTAAATGAAGGAATTTTTAAAGTAGATACCAACAACATAACTACTTAAAAAGAATATAATAAAGCACACAGGTTTTTACTTGCTATTTGATATCCATTGCCACAAGATAAAATTCAATTATGGGGTCTTAGTTAAATGAACTTCCTAAAGATTTAAGGCGAATGGTAGGTAAGCAATTCCATTCTTGGCATACGTCTTTTAGAAATTAAAAGAAAATAATATCATTTTTATTGAAAGAAAAAAATGCTGAGTCTTGAAAAAATTGAGAAGAGTTTAACAGTTGCTAAAAGCATGAAGAAACATCCCAGTTTTTTAAATATTATAATTAGGTTTGCCTCCAAGGAAGTATTTTTAAAGAAATATTTTATTAGAATATTCTATTCCAAGTATATCATTTAAACGTCCATTGCTTCCAAATGTTCCCAAGTATCCAAAATTTTGTCATACAGTGTTAATAGTTATATTAACTATTCTCAAGTAAGTCATGACAAATTTTCTGTCAAGTAAAAAGCATATTACTAAGGTGAAAACGCATTTCAAACAATATTATAATAAATTATATGCAAATATTGAATCAAAATTTTAATTCTTAGCCAGTATAGACATGTGAGATTAGCCATTAGGTGTATCATGTGTAAAAATGTATGATCAATAGAGTTTTCTATGACACAAATTGGAAACTTTTTTAACTAAAGAACACGATATTTATAATTGTGTTCCTTGAATTCAGTTTTAATTTCCTTTATTTTTGGAAGCAGTTATTGGAAAATTTGTACAGACTTCTCTCTATGTTCTTTACAGTACCAAATATGTTTAAATACTTACCATGTACCATTTCCAAAAAAGCACCCTGAAATTTTGGATTTGTTTCTAGAAAATAGGATATTAAATAACAATATAACACTGCTATCGTGCTCTTTCTTGCAATGCGGAGTACTTCGGAATTGAAAGATTTTGCTTTATATGCTACTGTTCTCATTTTCAAACACCACGCCAGTATAGACATAACAGAAGTGATGCAATGACAACACTGTCAAAGACTGTATCATTCTCACTTAGTGACAAACACATGCAGACTTACGTTCTCTAACAAACTTGCACAGACATCATTTATAGGTTTATTAAGGACAAATTGGATTATGATGTGGGCTGATAATAATTAATGGCATTTATAAATGAATACATGGGAACTGCTCAATTCATTGGGGGCCCTGGGAGTTTCTGTCAAATTAAAGACCTTCCTGTTCAAGTAACAACCATAAAAAATGCAGTAACATCTTAAAAGAATGACACTGCCCACTCTCTTAGTGTGATGGCCAAAAGAAAACGGTTAAGTACATGCCTTTACAACTTATTTATAATTGTGTACATCCGTTTCTGTGCAAATTCATTACACTGATTACAACAGATACCTGAAAAACAAACACTCTAAACAATGAAATAAGCTTGTAACAGTTTTGCGGATTGTGCGGGTTGTTAGCGCATAGCAAAGACTGATAGATATTTAATTTCGGGATGACTCTAAAATTAAAAATACACACATACACACCCTCACTCCTCTAATATTGAAAATTAGCTATTAAATATGCATGTATTAGTTTAACATTGTGTCTTTTTAAAGAAAACTGAAATGTTAAGCATGGTGAAACCTATCAGGTAAAATTTATGAAAATTTACAGATTACCTAAAACGTTAGAAGTTAATTATAGCCCGCTTTCCCTGGCATGTCAGCTTGATTAAATTTGGAGTTTGGAGATGAATTGGCCCAAATTCATTAGTGTTCCCTGGGTGCAGATGTTGGTCAAGGTCAAGCAAAGCACGTTGACTGTAATGTTAGAGAGGAGGGGGAAGGGATTCCAAAGAAGGTAGACTCTTAAAAGGTCTGGGGTTGCAGCAAGAAACTTTGATACTTTTTAACTTAATAAATCTTGACAGCCTAATCATGGCTAAGCCTTTGCAGTGTTATTGGTACAGATGGCAAAGCTAGACATATTTAAAGAGATCTCAGCAGCCAGTAGAAGAGAGTACTGAATCCAAATGCAGTGTTGGGCTCTAGGAGAAACTGAAAGAAAGGAGGATAAAAAGCTACAGCATTTCCATCTCCTGACATCTCCAACAGCCTCAGATACAAAATATGATAAGGCTCCTGCTGAGCTAATAAGCCCAACAAATGTCTGTGTCCGTGAAGTAGATGAAGTGGGATCAAGCAGAGGGGGCTGCTGTATGAAAATCAGCCAGCGCCCAGGGTATAATGGCACTAGAGAAAGCTGCAAGGTCAGGCTGATGACAGAGACACCAGTTAAGTAGAGACCCCATCAGTAAGAAAGGTTCTCCTGCTGGATCCAAGACATGACCATTAAAATAAAATGAACTACCTATTTAAAGGAGGGAAGAAAATAAGAAAATGAAGAAAACAAAAACCCTCCAGAAGAATTTCATGTTTTATTTTCATATTTTCCTCGCATATGACTGCTGCATCTTTTATGTACAGGCTACCTACCCAGAGCAGAAACTAGAATATTGGGCTGGGGCTGGAGACTTGAGATGGGACATGTACTTCAAAATGCTGTTAAATTTGTTGGTTCTGTCTGATGATTTTAGTGGGTTCACCACCTTTGCTGAGCATGATTGGTTTAATCAAATGCCGCATCATGATGAACAGAGTCGTGACCACTGCCTCATGAGCCACAAGTTTCCAAGGGGAAAAAGATTACATGATGAAATACAGACTCTTCTTCTCTGCTTGCTTTTAAATAAATAGAGTGACTTCTACATTCTTATTGTAAGGGAATATATTTTTCAGTAAAATAAAGCATTGATATCAGTTGAAATTATATGATTCAGAACAGCAAACCTGACACAGGTATCATGAAAAGCAGCCAATGTGCTTGGCTTCTGACAGCATATGCATTCAGGACCTGCCAGTTTTAGCACTGAGAATCCTGTGTCCCACAAACCCTCTTAGTGGTCACTGTACTACCATGACTGAACCAGTTTTCTGAGGCAAAGCTATAGCCAATGGCATGGTGAATCTCACTGGGTCTAGGAGGCAAAGTATGTAGAATGAGGGAGTGATTAGTCATTAGACAGTCAAGCCAAGCTGTATGATTCAGGGCAAGAAACACTCATAGGAGACTAAATCATCCAGATGGGTTGTCACTTTGATCTGATTAGCTTTATCATCCCCAACTCTTCTCGGTGCTTCTTAAAGCCACTACCTAGTGTTTACACACACACACACACACACACACACACACACACACACACACAGTGTAGAACAACTAAAACGATATCTATAAACTGTACTTTTTCACTGTTTTTCCTGATGCTTCAATGATCCACATTGACCTAAAAACCAACCCTGGATGTTCCACAGAGTGTCTAATTCTATGGCCCATCATCCAGCCCAAAAGAAACACATGCTGATTAAAAGAAAATGGCAATGCTTTTCTTCAGGTTTATGGAAACGAAAGCTAGCATATTGAAATAATGCTTAAGAATGTCCCTTTCCAGCTTTAGGAATGGTTTTGCATAATCTTCAGGGGTTTTTTTTTTTTACTTGCGTAATAATTAGACTATGCTTGAAATTTCAAGAGTATGTCAAATTGCTACATTAATTCTTAACAGATCATGTCAATTTCATAATATCTGTGAAGCCTTGTTAAAAAGGTGAAAAACGTTTAAACACCATGTGAGGTGGCTCATTAAACATGTACGAAACCTTTGAAATTCTGACAGCATTACCATGAAATATCAGATTGGGTATACCTCTAGTATTTTTTTAAACCCATCTTTAGTTTTAATTTCATACAAATGCAAATACAATACTAGTGCTACATTTTAGAATCATTTCTTTGGGTATAGTCCTAAAATAGCATGC
Organism: Panthera pardus; assembly: GCF_024362965.1. Classification (NCBI taxonomy): domain Eukaryota; kingdom Metazoa; phylum Chordata; class Mammalia; order Carnivora; family Felidae; genus Panthera; species Panthera pardus. The sequence continues at coordinate 25,488,044 of NW_026527002.1, forward strand.
CATTGGTCTTAGAAATACAAACTTCACGACTCTGAGATAATTACTATGGCAATGATGAGTGGAAGACGAATTGCCAAGAGTTGGTTTTAACAGTTGTGAAGGTATTTCTCAAGCTATAATTAATATCTCTTAAAACATCTCCCCTAAGGTAAAATATCAAAAGGAGTTAACTATTGCACCCACTTTTTTTTTTCACTTTAGCTCACTGCTTTAAAGAGTTAAGCATCAATGAAACTGATTTCCAATCACCTAAGAAACATGTTCATTCAGTTCATGTTAATCTTCAAAACTGATGGGTGTCATTCAGAAGAAAGGAATTTCCAATTTCACTTGTTCTTGCTGAAGCCGATCTCAGGATTGCCGAAGAAGGGTCTCCTGTAATAGTGTAACATTGACTTGATGATCTGTCATTTTTCCTCCAGCTGTATGATTCTATGGTTATGAGGTTATCCATGCAGATTGTTCATGAAGGTAATATCTTCTCATAAGAAGAGGCGTAGAGCCTTAACTTTCCTCGTGACATTTTTATACCTTCCCCCAACTCATTCTGTGCAAAATAATTTTGGTTTGGGGAAAACAAAAGAAATAGTAACTTTTACCTGGAGTAAAGGGTAGATTAGTGCTGACATTGCCACCAGTAGTACTAAGAAAGATAAAGAAAGACTTTAATAATTCAAGTGTTTAATAAGTAGAAAGCACCATGCAGATAGTACTATTAGCTTAGTTCAAAGAGATGTTATGGGTAAAAGTGATAAGCAAAAGCAATAACATTAAGATTTTGTTTGGTACACAGATCAGGGACAAATATATAGTATTTAGAGTGCATTGGAATTACACAGACTTTTCTGATAGAATTTCCAGCTAGAAATCTGTACTCATCTTATAGCTAGTATTGATTGAATGTCTTCTTATTTAAAGAAGATATTTTACCGATGACAATTATAAGTATTATTGGTTTGGGTTTTGTAGATAAACATGGAGTGAAGCACTGAATTTATTTCATTTCAAGACAATATGAACAAGTCATGTAAAGTTCATTATTAGTCTCACCAAGCTTATTAAGTTGAAATCTATAGTCCTAGAAACTGTCTTAAGTTTCCTTTCCAGTGTATTTTTCCATTACAAAAGATATGAGGAATATATAATGAAATTCAAGTTTCAGAAAACGCAACAAATCTGGAACGTATGTATATAACAAAGATATTCCAGGACTTGTACTCTGATGTCAAAAAGAATGGGATCAAATTCTAGCTCTGAAACGTACTGTTGGAGCAAGTTTAAATTTGCTAATCCCCAGATTTCTCATCTAGAAAATCCAAAGGATAACGGTACCTATTTTAGAAACGTTGTGGAAATAGAAAATCTGTTCGATGTTAAACAGTAAGCTCCTTGAAAGCAAGGGCCATTCAGCTTATAACTTCTTGAATTGAGGTGACACTCGAAACACAAACCGAAGTGAACAATACGAGCTCCTCGAAAAAACATCTTCCTCTCAAAATTAAGTTCTTTTAAATATTGGGTTAATTGTTTCTCCAATTCTTCAAAATTGTTTGCTTTCCCAACTCTCTCATCTTTCTCTAAGGTAGTGATAATTTCCCTGGGGAGATTCAGCCTTTCCATTCTTTCTATTTACTCTAGTCTTCCGTCTTCCCTTTCTCTCTCCTCCTCTTCCTCTTCCTCTACTACCCACCCCCCATCGCAGTAACAGTAATAATAATAGTATTTTTTTAAAGCGTATTGATTGGTCTACTTAATTATGAAGTTTAAGGTTGTGTGTCTTCAGGAATAGCTGAACCAAAGAAGACAAAGATTGTCATCAACCACTTTCTTTTTCTCCTGTGGCCCTGGGTTGTCTCTATTTCTTAGGAGGTCCTCCATGGGTGCTGCTAAATGATCAACAGAGACTTATCACATGCTGTCAGCTGAAGCATCTCTTTTTGCCTCCCTCCTGGCTGATTTCTTCAGCTGTAGCCATTTCTGTCTTTAATCCACCTTTCATACTGATAACATTTATCTCTTGCCAACATTTCTGGATTCATGTGTAGGGTGTGACTATAAAATGATTGTTTTTTAGGTTGCATCTAGCAAAATTATAATTTTCAACTGAAAATGATCAGTATTTAACACCCAAGACATAACCCAAGGATGATGCCGTTTTTAAAAAAGCACATGTGGAACTTGCTTTTGGATTTCCTGCAAGGATTTTTAGCTTGACCAACAAGAAATGTAATCTTACCTTTGATCATCAAACTTCATAGTTTACTCATAAACCTATGACTCAGGTTTGCTCACTCAGCTTCGTAAAACTTCATTCCACATGCTTTTGGCTGTTCTCCAAAATCGCTGAGGCTCCAACACCTATCTTCAGTTTTCTTTGGTAAAATGTATTTTCCAAGGAGGCAATTCCACAACAACAACAAAAAAAAGACTTCTAAATTTAGGGAGGCTCTTAGGACAGATGCAAAGTTTTCCAAGAGAAATATTCTCTAAAGGGCAGTATGTACTCAGATATATAAGTTTTTGGTAAGTTATGTTTAAAAATTGGTCATAAATTTTTACATATTAATATTTTGAATCTAAGTATGTCATACATATGCCTGGGCATGCTTATATAGATACACATGTACATGGAGGAAAACCTTCTCTGTAAAAGTTAGGAAACATGAACTTCATTGTCACCGATTTTCATTTTATCAATATGTCAGCTAAAAATAGATGACTTTAGCTAAAGGTGCCTATTTCTCCTATGCTTTTTGAATATGGTCAGGCATGAGACCCAGGACTTCACCCGTCACATTCATATTGTGATTCAGGAAACGCTTGTCTTTTCCTGGTCATATAATTTCAGCCCTCAAGGAATTCACTCATCATTTCATCATTACTTGTACCTAAACTCCAAGAATACCTAGGGAAGTTTGGCACTCTCATTGAAGGAACAGAAATTATGGGAGTATTTCTGGACATATCATAACCAAGATTTCAGACAGCTTTACCATAGATTTCCAAATTCATCTTGTTCTGACTTTTCTCCTTAACCCAAATTGTGCAACCCAAATTGTAAAGCAATGTGCTCATTTAACTCTAAACAATAGTTAAAACAAATACTGGCTACTGACAACTCAGTTTTTCCAGTGTTGCAAACATCACGGGACTTTTTGTCGGGACATAATAACCCCTCACGTTTTTAAATCTTAAGAGACACCAAATATTCCAAATTGTCAGGGTAAGAAGACACACAGAACAAGATCAATTCTACCATGCTCCCAAAGCCCAGTGTAAAATGCAGCATATTTACAAAGTGGCCTCACTAAACTTTTTGAAGTTTTCTCTGTTTTCATTTTGCATGTTTATCAATGTAAGACATGGATATGGCTTAAAAATTCAGTAGTGATTAAAAAGCTAGTTACCCATCCTGTACCCCTCCATGCCTAGGATAACTCCTTACTTTCAATGTCTGTTTCAGCCAATTTCTTTTAGAAATTATCTATGAATTTTTAAATAATATGCTAATATCCATGCTTATTGGTTTATCCATTTTTGTCTTTATCCTCTAAAATCCTGTCCTCTCAATATGCCTATTTTTAGTTAGATAAGTAGCCAGGGTTTGCTTTACTGTAATTTTATGAATATTACTCACTTCAGAGCTAAATAGTATACTCTGATTACGTCTGCTTTCTGGGGTAACCTTTTGCTTTTCCTGGAGTAAATAAATGTTTTGCTATTTGCAACCTCTGGCACACTCTGCTTCGTTTTGGAGCTGTGGAAAAATCTCGGGCTTTGAAATTAGTAAACTAGTATTCAGTGGTGGTTGTGCTATTGCTTGTGACCTCTGGTAAGTGACATGGATTTCTGATCCTCAGTAATCACTTCCAGGGGTGGGAGAGGGGTGGGGAAGTACAAATCAATAACTTCCGTGAAGAATATCTATGGGGAGTGAAAAGAAATGCCACACGTGTATGCATCTGCCTAGAGTCCCCTTCACCAAATGTAGCCCCTCCTACTTAGATCTTCACACCAAAACCATGAGGTGGGTAACACTGGAATTATTACCATGTTGGAAGAACACTGAGCTCAAGAACACTAAAGGAATAACCCAAAGATGCCAACAGAAAAGAACTCAAACCCAAGCTATTCCAATAACAAATCCGGGGCCCTTGACCCCACGGCATGTTGAGACTCTGTCCGGCCAAATCAGTATTCAACCTTGGTGGCAAAATGATACAAAATAGCCTTCTTCTTAGTTAATTTGGATTAACTGGTGGAGTGATTCGAAATCCTTTTCCTCCATTTTCTCATGCCCTGTACAAGAAGACTGTAACAGAGACAGTCAATGTAAAAAATGTGAAAGATCGGTACAGAAAGTTACATATTATTATATAAAGTCTCCAGGGTGGTATAGGCTGGTTGTCAGTTAGTTTTCTACCATCTTCTACATATTAAAAGCTCCCTTGTGGCCCTGAGCCTGAAGATGTGACCACACTATTACCTTAGCTTTGGCACTCCTCATCTTGTAAATTGTCATAAAACCAATATTCTCAGGTTGGATATCTTGACTTAAGAAATAATTATTACAGGTGCTGGGAATATTAAAAGAACCAATTGCTTATGTCAGATAATAGGCTGTTGGTTTGGCTAGTCTTTTGTTTTTGTTTTTGTTTCTCTCTTTACCTTATTTTCATCAGTAGGAACATCAGAAAAACTTACAGAGCTTTTACAAGCTACTGGAATCTTGTTATGCTGTGCTAAATCTAATCTGCCCCACTCCCTTTTTGAGAAGCCACTGATCTATACAAAACCGAATAACTTTTTCTTGGCCTTTATCATTTTTTTTTCTTCTGTTTCTCTCAAAATTATTTTCATAGCTTCCTTAACCAGCAGTTCTTTTCATGTTATATCCGTGTACAAGTGAAGTTAAGTAAAATTAAGGAACTGACAAAAAGAACAGCTGAAGTTCAAATATGGCACTTTTAATTCTAGCACTGATCACTTTAAAACTCTACCACACTCACTTTGTCACAGATATTTGAAAAGATGAAATAAAATAAGTCAAATAGTATCACACAATCAAATACATAGATTAGGAAGAATTCATCACCATATTAAAAACTGTCATTTTGAATGCTAGAATGTTCTCGACTTTGATGCCCATGTAGAGAGTAGACAAAAATGAAAGGATGTTAAACCCTGATTCTTGAATCTCCTTGTCAATACACCTGCCAGATTAATACCTCCAATGATGAGACTTCAGTGTTTTCCAAGGAAATATATTTTGCCTTTGGACAACTTTGTGGGAGAGTTTTGGGTTTTTTTTTTCTTTTTCTTTTCTTTTTTTTTAAAATGTGCTGAAATATTCCTTCCTGTAACATCCTGTCTTTGATCAGTTCTCACTCAGAAACTAGACAGAATGAAACTAGGTTTTTTTCCCCCACATGACAGCACTTTAAATATTTGAAAACAATGCTCATGTTTCCCCTAAGGTTTTCTCTTTTCCAGTCTAAATGCCCCAATCTCATCAACTATCCCTTTTATGATACATTTTACATTTTCCTCACTATTCTTTTCTTTTGCCCTGGATTCTTTCCCTGTTTGGCACTATCTATTTTAAAGTGTGGCACACAGAATTGAATATAATACTAATGCAAAAGCTTACCCGTATTCCACAGAGCGTAATTATCATCTCCCTTATTCTACTCACTATACCTTCATTAATGCATCCTAAGACCACATGAGCATTCAGAAAGAGAAATCAGAGCACAGTGTTGATCCAACATCCTAACATCCATGTTACCCACCATCCCTACCTCCTGGTCTTCTCATCCTTGACCTCCTCAACCGCAGTGATAATTTTCTTCCTTCCACCTCAGTGACCTGCTGCCATAGATGTTACCATAACTGGGAATTCTAACAGTGTTGAAGACTCAGCACCAAACACTTCATTACTACACATAATCCGACAAATTAACTTTCTGTAAAGGCACTGGTGTCTTTTTTTGAGCTCCCAACCTCTTTACCCTACATCCAGTTCACCATCCATAACTGCATCCCTGTCTTTATGACCCTCATTGTCAAATATAGATTTCATACTCTGTGGATTAATGACTCCCTCCAAACAACTTCAACTCTCTCCTGCCTATCCTCCTTCATAATGTTTCCCCAGAAAATCCCAACACCAGAGGACACCTGCCATTTTTGAGGTGCCGATACAGAATAACCGAAGTTGTTTGGAGTAAACCACCCAAGCTGACTAATTTACTGTAGACTCATTATCAAAACCCTCAACTGGGTGTTCAGTTCTTCCATGCAATCGTGCTGTGTTTCTTTACGAGGTTAGTTTTTAAACTCCTCACAATGACTATTTTGTACCTCATTGTCTTTTCTAAAACCTCACATAAATTCTTCCACCCCTTCAGGCTTAACTATTGACATCATCTCTTACCGTATTATAAAAGACATTTGCTGTTTGCTTTTCCACAAATGTGATCACAAGACTTTCACTTTCTTCTTCGAAATCATTAATAGTGCTCGCTTTCGCAGCACACATACTAAAATCATTGATGAAATGTTTGAGTTGGAAAAGCCCAAAGAAAGAGCCCTGTTGAAGGTGGCTGCCAGTTAAAAATATCGGCTCAATTGCGCCACTGTAGGGTTATGTCTCCCTAGCACGTACATGGGGACTCCTTGAGGTATGTTGTCAGATGTCTCCAGCTGCCCTGTGTACATCACCCTTTGGTTCCCTGGTGGGCTTGACTTGTTCTTAATGAACGTGTACTAGGTACTACTAGTCACAAGTGTCTTTCCTTCTCGAGGGGATCCAATGGTGACAATTTTTTAGTAAGCTTTTGGGAATATCGCCGGGAATTACCATTAAAACAGCCATTCACTTGGAAACCATCATTCTGGTTTTCAAAATTCAAACCCTCAATGGGAAAACTGAAAATAAGCCAGAGATCATTTCACGCTATAAATATTTATTTATTTTGCGGAGAGTACAAGCGGGGGGAAGGGCACAGACAGGGGGCAGACCATCCTAAGCGGTCTCTGCACTGACAGTCTGACCGTAGTGAGCCTGATGCGGGGCTCCAACGCGCAAACCTAGACATCACGACCTGAGCAAGTCTGATGCTCAACCGCCTGAGCCACCCAGGTGCTCCTCACACTATAGTTCAGTGAAACATTCATAGAAAAAGAAGAGATTTTCCAGATCACGTGTTCCATTTCTTGACCTCCTAACAGAGCCTCACAACTACCAGGTAGATGAACGAATGTTCAAGGATAGTTTTGAAAAATTCCACAATCGCCCTTATCAATTCATTTTCATTCTTAATAAATGTCACAGTCAGAAGTTCTACTTTAAAACTCAACTTCCTCGTGATAACACAAACTGTAAGTCCAATTTTACTTGATTTTTTCCCTTTGTCATAACACGCATACCATGCATAACATTGCAAAGAGGGCTTAGACAAAGTGAAGTGCAGCTTAAATGTACAGCACCACGATTCCACATAAATAAATATTTATTTTATATTTAAAAGTTATTGCTTTTTATTTTTAATACTTTGTGTCTAGACTAGACAATCCCACTTCATTAGCCTTTTTCTTTAATGCTTTATTTATTTACTTTTGCGAGAGGAGGGAGGGGCAGTGAGAGAGAGGGAGGGAGAGAATCCCAAGCTGGTTCCACACTGTCAGCACAGAGCCGGATGTGGGGCTCGAACTCACCATCCCATGAGATCCTGACCTGAGCAGAAATCGAGTCTGACGCTTAACCCGCTGAGCCACCCAGGCGCCCCTAACTTTTCTTCATGAACCTTTACCTCAGATCTGAATTGTACTTCCATCTCTGTCATTCCACCAGGAAACCCTGTTCATTGCAAGGTGGAACTGGGAATAAGTAATTAGAACTTCTAAACATTGAAAAATCCAATTGGTTTTATCATTTCTACAATTCACAAATATTGCAACTCCTTCTAAGTTCTACGACCAAAACAGGGATGTTTGGCTCCCTTTTCCAGCCAAATGGCAATTGAGCTCTATAGACTGAAAGCACTGACCCTCTACAGCTTTCCGTAACCCAGAACTCCCTGAACAGCTCCCGCAGAGCTGTGGGAACAAAGGAGTTTTGCACTCAGCTGCATTCATTATGTTTATAGTCTAATACTTCTTCCGGACTACCTAGATATGACTCTGATAGGCATTATGGAAAGACTTAGACATATTTGTCAGGTGTCGTGGAAACATTCACGAAATTACCAATAACTTTAGCGTCAGTGGCAGAAGAAGGAAAAGCACACTGTGGTTTTTAATAATAATGGTTTTCAAAGATTGCATTACATGTATAAAATAATGGAATTGTGTCTACAGGTGCACTCCAGAACTTATGGTTTTATTAGATAAGGTATTATACAAAAGTACATACATATTAACATTTATACACAGAATTGATCACTTACGTTTCTCATGTTCTTCTATAATGTGCATGGACTATGGAACCATATTTTGTAACATTACTTGTTACAGATAATATATTATATATATAATGGAAAATAAAACAGATAATACAACAGAAAATATAGAGAATATAATATATAATATAGATAAAATATAGATAATATAACAGATAATTTATAATAATTACAATAATATAGAACAGAAATAAGGCAATTTTATTTTTAATAATTTGTGAAACCAGGAAATTTCACTTAAGAACTAGGATTCCTGATGAGTAGTTGATGTAAGAAGTTTTTTAAAATTCAGTTTTGGGGTTATTTTGTTTTCGCCTGCCATCATTACAAGTTGTAGAGTAAGAAAAGAAATTACAGACATTGTGCAGTTTTCCACATATAGCTGTGCTAATGCCTAACCAAGAAAGTGTGATGTTTACTAATTAAATATCTTTTTGAGGCTTTTGGTACTTGGTTGATAAATACATACATAAATGTGTGTGTGCATATGCATACATGTCTGTGTATGTGTGTAGTTTTAATCAGTAGTTTTATGAATAGAAACAGTTGGATGCATTTTATTTTACTTTTTTTTACTCTTTTTTAAGTTTCTTTATTCATTTTGAAAGAGGGAGCATGCAGGAGGACAGAGGGAGAGGGAGAGAGAGAAAATCCCAAGCAGGCTCAGCACTGACAATGCTGAGCCTGATGTGGGGCTCAATCTCACGCGCCATGAGATCATGACCTGAACTGAAATCGAGGGTCAATTGGTCCCATGAATAAAACCCACAGCTTTATTTCACCTTGGGGGAGAAAAAAGAGTTGATTGCTTAACCGACTGAGCCACCCAGGTGCCCCTATTTTATTTTTTTAATGTTTATTTATTCATTTTGTGTGTGAGAGAGAGAGAGTGGAGTGGGGAGAGGGCAGAGAGAAGGGAGAGAGAGAGAGAGAGAGAGAGAGAGAGAGAGAGAGAGAGACTTCCAAGCATGCTCCACACTGTCAGTGTGGAGCCCGGCAGAGGGATTGATCCACAAATGGTGAGATCATGGCCTGAGCTGAAATCAAGAGTCAGATACTGAACCGACTGAGTCACCCAGAAACCCCAGTTGGATGCATTTTAGAGACAGAATGTAAGCTAGCAGATTGGTTTCAGAGCTTATGATAATAATACACTTGGGCAGGTTTTATTTAAAATTAAATTTGTATTTTCCTTTTGTTGTACCTATTCTTGAAGTGGATTTGGAAAGAACTCACGAGATTGATTGTTTTCATTGGAATGTGTCAGCCTTAGATCAATGTCAGAATATATCTAGTAAAGTATATCTGATGAAATTCTTCATTAGCAACTAATCATTGGGTTGAAATAATTATTTTTAATAGCATTTCTCAATTAACAGATGTCTAAGGTGTAATAGTTCATAGATAATACGATAATAATAACCATTGTTCATTGAGCAACTAGTATGTGCCGGCCATTTTGCTAAGGACTTCACAGACATTACTTCTATTTAATCCCTGCAACAAACTTGCAACTCAGACACTAATTCCACGTTTTCCAAATGAGGAAATTGAGCCTCTGAAGGCTCTGGTAATGTAACTAAACTGACACAACAGTAAGTTTTAAAGGCAGGATGCAACACAGGTCCGTCGGTAACGTGTGTGTGCTTAACCACCATGCTTTGTGGTTTCTCATTAAATAAAAGTCAAGGGCTCACTCTCCCCATCACTTTTGAAGACAAGACCATGTGTTATACATCTTTATATCTCTAAGGTCGAGCACAGAGACTGAGCGATAAGAGGTGTTTGTGAGTGTGTGACGAAGTGAACACCCCAACTGCATTAACAACTGAAAATAATGCTACTCTCTGTCTTAGTCCAGAAGGACATGGCTGTGTATCAGTGTGGATGAAGGAAACCTCACTGCTCCTTTTCCTACATTCCCGTCTTGGGTCAGGAAGTGTGTCTTCCAGGGTCTATTAGCACGATTGTCGTGACCTGAGCAGCACTAATCTAGATGCACTCCAGCCCTTCCATCCCACGTATGTAATAAAACTTTACAGTGGAAACAGTTGTTTTTCCCCTTGAGAATGTTTGGGTACCAATTTAGTAAATCGGAATAGGAATGATAACTGAACTTAAAAAACAATGGATACCAGACACTTAAGGTTAGAACCCACATCTCTGTGAATCTCAATCAATGTATAAAACTGCCCCTAAAAGTGAAAAGCCTAAAGGAACAAAGTTTTAGATGCAGAAATGTTCCGCTTTAGACTCAGTTAATAAATCCGCCTTTGTTTTTGCAAAATAGAACTTACAGCTTTTACTACAGGTTTGAGGCAACACTGATTATTATTTATACAACACATATATACACTAATGCAATGATGCATGAAAATTAGCAAAAGCCCATAGTTCAAATCTAAAGGGAAAACAGCTATGGCAAAGCAATTTCTTGTATATGATTTTAACTTAGTTCACTACATACTCAATACTTTGATCTTGATGTTGTACCTAATAATGTTCCACCAGAAAGTGAACAGATACATCATTTTTCTCTTATGTTCATTGAGGGACATCTGTATGCCAGGACATAACCACATCATCTCTAATGTCAATAATTCAGAAAAATAAATGCTGTTAAACTTATTTTACAGAAGAAACTTCAACTTGGTGACATGTTGTTCTTTTAAGAATCACACAGTCAAAATCAGGACTTGTACTCAGGTCTGTCTACAAAACTCATCAGTATTTCTTGTTGTTGTTATATAAGAAAGGTCTCATCCTTGTGCAAGTTCCCTTGGACAAAGATAATAGATTCATATATGGTGTTGGGGTAAACCTCTTAAAATTATCTGAAAAATAATATGTATGTATGTGTACTTTCTTTGTTGAGAGCTTGTGATAATTTTAACCAGATCTCAAAGGGTACTAGAACCCAGAATATTATAAGAATCATTGTTTTTCACCCTGCTCTATCCTTGCTTGCAGAACAGGCAAGTAACTCTATCATGCAAACACTGAAAAGGAATTGCAGAAGTATGCCATACAACAAGCTGTAGCTTTAGCTGAGATTCAAAAGGGGGTTCTAAAATGAGTAAAAGCCACACCATGAAAACTAAGAGGATGGAATTAATTTTTGTGATGAAAGCAGGAGTCCGAAGAGAGCAGAAGGTGAGAAATACACATAGGCAAACATTAGAAATCTTAACAGAGGCCAAGACAGTGAGGCAATCAGAAAAGACAAACTTCTTTAAATTTTTTTTAATGTTTATTTTTGAAAGAGAGAGAGAAACAGCATGAGTGAGGGAGAGGCAGAAAGAGAGGGAGACACAGAATCTGAAACAGGTTCCAGGCTCTGAGCTGTCACCACAGAGCCCGACGCGGGGCTCAAACTCATGAACCAATAAGATCGTGACCTGAGCTGAAATCGGATGCTTAACCCACTGAGCCACCCAGGCGCCCCCAGAAAAGATAAACTTTAGAAAAGAAGCAAAAACAAGCAGTAGCATGGTGTCATGAAAGGCGCAAAAGCAAAGCATGCATTGAAAAAAAAAGATTGCTGGAGAGTCAAGGGTAGTATTTGTAAGAATTTCCAGAAAGATTAGCAAAAACCTAAGAGAAATATTGGGGCATTGCAGAACACTTACTTACAATTTTACAGGTTTCAAGAAGATATTAACGGATACAGACCTGAGGTACTGATCTGGCACTTTTTGGTTAGCATGCGAAGGAAAAAAAAAGATGAGATAGCAAACTTAAACCGATGTTTCTATAGTTTATGTATATTCAACGATCATGTACGTGCATCTTTGTTAATTAAATTCATTAACCTAAGAAACTAGAGTCAGTGGAAGTATTAGGGAAATAACTCTTAAGAAACATTAAAATAATGATTCATGATTAACAAAACACTCTTTAAAAAAATATTACCTTGCTGGATGCTCACAGCAAACCCTGAATATCAGCTCCCATCTCAGCCCCAGTAAATAGCATCATCTTCCAAATCCCGTGTCCCACTAATAAATCTACTTCCCCTCAAGGATAGATGTTCTATACCAGTTTTCAGTTCAATCCTAATTTGAGGTAGAAAGTTCTTTCATTGCTTCAGCTTCTTTACCCAGTGACCTTACCATTAAATCAACAATAAAATGCCCTAGAGCAGCATCTGGGGCTTCTACAATATTCCCTCAAGGCATTCATCCTAAAGTGCATCACTAGGCGAAGAGGGCCCTGTGCTCAAGTCCACTGTCATGTGCTGGTTTCATGTAACCAATGTCCTCTGCATCCATCTCTGGCACAGAAGGATTTATTGTGACAGAATATCTAGGATCTGAATGATGCTTCTTTGCTCTTGCGAGCCCCCATCTCAGTTATAGGAACCCCGTCTCTGCCCTACACCAGGGTTTGGAACCTTCTTTCACTGTGTGTAGCTTTCTCTGTTGCTAACTGCTTACCTGGTTGGCTGCCTTGTTATGTTCCTATTAGAACCTGCTTCTACAACACTGTGACTGACTGACTGACTGACTGACTGATAAACCAAATCCATTACCTGTGTTAACTTTGGGGCATCACACCGTGCCCTTCAGTCTGGACTCCTCAGTGGGCTTCCGTAAATGGATCAGTTTCTTCAATACTTAGCCTGCTCTGGAGCTCAAGATCAAAAGGGAAGATGGGTAGATGGATCGGGATGGTTGGTGTGAAGTAAAAAGAATGAGAGGCTTAAAATGAATATTTGGAAATACATTTTCCTAAATATAGCTTATTAACGCTATTGGCACTATTAATTTGTTTATTAAATCTTCTTCTTTTTGGTATCATAATAGGAAACCTGGTCACTGTCAATGCCTAAGTCAGTACAAATATGGAATGTTGAGAAAGTCATTGTTTTTATTCACATAGTATTTTATGGAGTAACAGCTGGTTCATGAAATATTCAAAAGTAATAAAAAGTTATATTTTTAAAATAGATTAAAACCTTGGCACAGTTTTCCCCTTCAGCCTACTGGGTATTCCCTTGACTGTCTTCTTCTTCCTGCCTTTCTCTGTCTGTGCCAATGCCCAGAGGTCAGCCATCTCCAGGTCAAATGGAGAAAATGGGTAAGAGTCGCTATTTCCTGACAACATCTACTGTCAGAACATAGGAGTTTGTAACTGTGCTAGTTAAGAATTGATAGAATAGTTAATAAAGGATATTATAAACTTGTGTTTCAACTAAGGCTGTAACTAAAATGAGTTAATGTCTACGTAATTAGCAGGTAGAGTCATTTTTAATAGTCGACCCAAATTATTGAGCATACAATTCAACTATTAATATGACTAAGAACTCGGTGGTCTATAAATTCATCTCTAAAATTGTTTGCTGATCAAATAGCTTTGTCCATTCTAGACTGAGAAGTTTCTATTCAGTGGTTTTGGTTTGAGAGACTCAGAGGGCTAAAGCTTTGTTAGGGTTTATCATTTGTTTGGTTGTTTTCCACTTTTAGCCTAGAAAGACAAGCATGAATTTCTTCTGTCAGTCGTCAAGAATACCAGTGTAAGTATCCAAATTATATTTTTGGAGGCAATTTTTTTAGTTGTACTTACAATTGAATTTATTTCCATTTACTTTCCTTACCTGAGGTGAAATAAAATTGTTATTCCCATGTGGACTATATCAAGTTTTTAATAATTCCCATGAAAATGAACTTTCTAAGATTATCTTTTTATCAATAGTTAAATTATGTTATGTTTTTAATTGGACTCTAGTCACAGCCTCTAGCTTCCCAGAATTGTAATGGTGTTGAATTAATTTAAAGAGACTCAGAGGAACCAGTTATGGAAGGCTGTCACCATGATAATTTAGTTTTATGATTAGGTCATGGAAAACATTATAGAATTCTGAAGAGATTTTTAACCCTTCTATTTTGAAAGAGCTTTCATTCAGTTTGTCTGTCTCCAAAGATAGGCATCTTTGGAGAGATTTCTAATCCTGTAGAAAATTCAATAAAATAAATGTCACAGTAAAAATAACAGAGACTACCACTTTAAACACACACACAATTTATGATCTACAAATTAAAGTAACCACAAACACACACACACACACACACACACACACACACACACACACACACTAAGCTGCAGTGTAACTACCAATTGTAATACAGTGGTATTTGAGAACTTTTCTACATGTTTTATATAATAAGTAACAGACATTTTAGAGTGGGTAAAATACTTTATTTGAATATTGTCATTATATTATGGACTTTAAAAACTGTATTTGTGGTAAATAATTCTGGTGTTTTTATATTGAATTTTTAGATTTTTTTTTCAAGAACACTCTCAGAGAACAAAGAAACTAATATTTGTGAGCATGTGACTGCTGAGAAGGCAAAAACTGTATTGACATTGAAGAAATTCTTTTCAGGTCTCAAACAAAAGCGAGTACACTGGGCCTATCAAAGTTACTATGCAGTGGCACACTCAAATAGAAATGACTTTGTTGAAAAATATTTGTGAAAAACTAGACAGAGTGTACATGGGATCTCTCTGTGTTATTTCTTACAACTGCATGTGAATTACAATTATCTCAAAATAAAGAGCTCAAAAAGTGTGTTATGCCACAATATCATCTTTTGTTGCCATCCTTATGTCACTCAATACATCAAGTTATACTGAAATATTTAAAATATATGCACTTGACAATGAAAGAGATCCTGCCCTAATTTTGTGAGTATGTTGGCATTTTTAGGGTAATCGACTCAAAGCAACTCAGTATTAATTTTTAATTATAGTGGGCAGGGGGGGTTCTATATGAAGACAGAGGGCTATTTTACTACATTTGTTAAATTTATTCATGATGTTAGGGGTTTTTTTTTTGTAAACTTTAAGAAAATAAAGGAGAAAAAGACCTTTGAATACACCAGTCACAAGAGCTGGGTAAAGGGGAATTCAGCTCTTTTATTTGATGGGATGAGAAAGCTAATAATGTATGACAGTAAAAAGGCAGAGGCTTTTAACGCTTTTTTTAACCTTACAAAAAAGGTCAACTCTGATCTGGAAATGAGAACAGCCAACACATGGGAAAGAAGGGCAAAAAGCCAAGTGGAAAGCGAGAAGGAGCTGGTGACGAGCACACTCATGGCCGGTTCCAGTCCCTGGCACCGGCATCCCAAGTTTGGGGTTCATAGTCTCTTGATTAATTTTGTTTTTGTTCATGAAGGTTGGGGGGAGGGAAATACAAAGGACTGGCAAAGTTACCAAGACCAGAAAAGAGACTATGCTTTATCTTGATTTAAACAGAGAAAAAAAAAAAAGAAAATTCTGCAACCAACTGCTAGTTTCATTTTTGAGGAAGAAAGTGCTAGTTCAATGTTTCTGCTTCCAACTTAATGTACTCAATCCATAAAAGAATTTGACAACATTTATTGAGTGCCGACTCTGTGCCCAGCAGAGAGTTGGGCTAGAGATTAAATGTAAAGTCTTTTTTTTTTAATGTGAAATCTAAGAAGAACAGAAACTTGCTTGAGATAAACCAGTCAGTATGCACTGAAATGGATTTGAATCCAAACCTGCTGACTTCAAAACCCTTGCTCTTTCCACCAGAGAAACCAATCCTGATGACTCTTAGTTTTGTAGGGATTTTTACCTATTTAAAACAATGTTAAATTGTCTTAGAATGAAAAAGCAAGTTTACATTTTTTTTAATTCCAAAGCTAATAGCTTGGTTTAAGTACATCCTGCCGTATGGTAAGATCCCCCAAGAAGACATCTCACTTAATCACCATGTTGTATTGAAAAAAATGTGATGAGACTATTATAGTTCAAAACAAGGGTAGGATTCCTGCCTTTGCCATTTACTAGCTGGTGACTCTGGGCAAATTACACAACCTCTCTGAGCTTCAGTTTCATCAGATAATAAATAAGAATGATATTTGTTCTCATTTGACAAGACTGTTAAGAAGATTAAATAAGATCATTAATATACGTAAAGTATTTGGCACACTGACAAGTGATGTGTTCCATAAATGTTAGCTATTACTTATTTACATGATTATTAACATAATATTGAAATAGTAGGTATGATCTTTGACAAACTGGTTGATTGATATTAAAATGCCCTCATAAGCTGCTTTGCAAATGTCGCTATGAGATGTATTTTTTTTTTTAAAAAAAGACAATATTTAACTTTGAGTACCTGACCTTGAACTATTTAAAATATAGACTACAAGTTGATAGAAAAAAGTCAATAGCTTTTAATGTACCTGAATTTCCAACTATCACACTATGATTTGTTCCTAAAAGCTTATTTCTTATTGCAAATAAGATTTCTCTTACACGCTTTAAGCCCTCTGCCTCATTATAGCTCCTTTCTCTCCCCAGTCAACTCATATTTGCTTCTCTTCCTGTATTCTCTATGTTTGAAAATGCCAACAACTCCAGAGAACTGGAAAATATTCTATTTTTTAAAGGCTTTTGTTTTATTATTTTTTTAATGTTTACTTTTGAGAGAAAGAGACAGTGTGAGTGGGAGAGGGGCAGAGAGAGAGGGGAAGACACAGAATCCGAAGCAGGCTCCAGGCTCTGAGCTGTCAGCACAGAGCCCGATGCCAGGCTGGAACTCATGGACTGTGAGATCATGACCTGAGCCAAAGTCGGTCGCTTAACTGACTGAGCCACCAAGGTGCCCCTGGAAAATATTCTAGACCCCTCCTCTTTTCTTCTCACTGCTGTTTAATATTTGCACTTACACAGCCATGGTCTTTGCTTTGGAGCTTTAGGCTCTTGCTTACTTTTTATGTAGACAACTACTCTTCACCCAGTCCATTCTCCTCAGGCTATCACAAGAGCTCGCTCTAAAAAGCAGATATGATCATGCCCCTCTGCTTAGATCCTCCCAATGCACTATTGTTCTGAAGCTAAAACCCAAATACCTTAGTATAACACTAAAGACCCTCCATGATTGTATTCTGGTGATGCCTCTGGACCTCATCTTCTGCTACCGAGTGATTTATAATTTTTTACACTCTGTTTGCTATCTCTTGCTCTGCTTCTTTGGCCTGATTTACCCAGCACGTTTGTGCAACTACAGCTAATCCTTCACAACTCAAGCTCACCCATCACCTGTTCCAGCAAGGCTTTCTCAGTTTCCCCTATGTGTGGTAGGTTCATATCTTAACACCTTCACGTATAGTGTTCTCTTACATCTATTTCCATGTCCCCCCCCCCCATTCTATTCATGGCAGAATTTAAAGTTTTACCAGAGTATACTACTCTCCTGCTTAAAACCCTCCAGTGGTTTCCTATTCCAAGCAGAATAAATGCCAGAGTTCTTCCAATGGCCTCCAAAGCCCCGTGTGACCTGATCCCTGTGTCTTTGGCCCTCTCTCATACCTCTGGATTACTGCGCTTCAATCCATTGTCCATGAACACTGTGATAAATACTCCCAACTCAACATTATTTGCCTTTGTTAGGAGGCAAAGGAGAATGGCTGGGAGGACTGATAATGTCCACTTGAGCATATGCATGGCTTACACCTTTTCATTTTTCACATCATGATGTAACCACCAACTTTCAGAGTGTTCTCTCTGACCAACTCCCATTCACTCTCTTCACTGGCAATTATCACTACTAGTCTTATTATTTACTTATGTTTTCTTGCTTTCTGCTTTCATATGGTTTATTTTGGGTCCCCGCACAAGAATATAAGCTTTGTGTCTTTCTTGCTCACTACTGCATATCAATGTCCAGAGAAGAGTTAAACATACAGAAGTTCATCTAATTCAGTATTTAATCCTCAAGAAAGAGTTGAATAATTGCTGATTGAAATCAGTTGCGATTCCTAACTATGTCAATTCTATTTGTTGTTTATTGATCAAATATAGCCACTATAACTACTGGAGAGCTGCAAATGATTAAAAAGTGACCTATATTTTGAAATGTAGGCAGTGAGATGAAGCCATTTGCCAAATTAAGATCGTTGAACTTTAAGACCAAATGCCAAATGTAGATGTAGATATTTGTGGCAAAATGCTAGCTTTTTGCTAGCATCTGTTCTTCCATTCTTCCAGCACTGTGGCCTGCTTACCCTAAATAATACTGCATTCAAAATGCTAATTCTCACCGGGTTTTCCAATATTTCTTGAAGAATCCTAAATTTTTAATTGATTTGCTTAGGCGTATGCTATACACGTTTATTATTCTTCCTATATATGTTCATGATAGAGGGCCAGTTCATAAACTTCTTTGAATACTTCCTTAATCTGAAAGGAGAAAGCTCACATCAGGTAAAGAAAAAAATTATCATAAACGTCTATAAAACAGCATTAGCTGAAAGCAAGGTGCAAAATAATATGCAGTTAGATTTTCTGTGTTTTCGTTTGTATGTGAAGTGTGTCTCTTTCTAGCCATGTCAAATACCCACAGCAAATAACATAAGTTGATTCATAAATTGTTCGTTAATACTTTTATTTACAAATTATAAGTTATGCTTTTCATGCAAGATTATTTTCATGAAAACTTTTAGGATTTCACAAGTATTTTTTTTTTAATTCACAAGGCTTAGGTTGTACCTGGATTATCAGATTTAGCCTTATGTAAGCAGACCTATTTTTTAAACAATAAAGGTATAGGGAAAGGAAAGGAATAATTAAATCTGCTGGAGTCATTTTTTTTATATCCGAAGCGAACCTAATCTGGTATTCTTACATAATGTATATGCATAACTTTCATTCCTCTTTGATCTAGTTATATCAAAATCTCTGCCATAAGCAATTCCAATCTGCAAATATTATCTCTGTCATAGAATGTTACCTCTCAATTATGGGAATAACTGATGCTCTAATTTTTGGTCCTTTCTTTGACAGGGTGAAGGAACAGGAGTTTAGAAAAGTCCTGAGATGAGCAGGGGCACCTGGGTGGCTCAGTCAGTTAAGCTACACACTCTTGGTTTCCACTCAAGTCATGATCTCCTGGTTTTGTGGGTTCGAGCCCCAGGCTCTGCACTGGCCTGCTTGGGATTTTCTCTCTCTCTCTCTCTCTCTGCCCTCCCCAATTCACACTGTCTCTCTCAAAATAAATAAATAAACTTAAAAAAAAGAAATGAAAAAAAGACAAATCCTGGGATGAGCTATGCATTGTCTTTCCTGGGACTTAAAAGGTCATAACACAAAGTACCTGCACTTCCAGTCCTCTGCCCCGAAGTAACTTAGCACGTCCTGACAACCACTCCTTTTCCCTTCCCCATCACTCCATCAAGAAGTTCTCCCAAAACACACGTTTCCAAATCTAATACACCAAATTGCATGGGGATTTTGAAAAGGAAAATTATTGGGAATAAATATAATGATTCATTATTTACCCTATTAAATTCCAGGTGTTGTTTTGTTTTGTTGTTTGTTTTATATTGTTTTCATAATTTCCTGTGTCACATCGTTTTGTTTCCCGTTACTGCAAACTAGGTATAATTTCAGACACTGCAGTCAGTATAAAAATTTTCTACAAAAACAGAATTATTTAAAGTCCCATGATGTTTATTATAATTGCTTTTCATGTACAGCCTTATATCTGAATGTCAGTGTTGCTCTGGGAAATTATAGCACCTTCATATTATAATATATATTGATTATTAACCAATGCTAAGTATTTTAATTGATGCTATTTCAAATTATAATTGCTACCTGAAACTATTCATGGAATTTAGATTGTTTTTAAATTTAAAATTGATCTTCATTATTACGTTCCTTAAGTATTCAAGACTGTTGTCAGACATCTGCATTTTTTATATGCAAATAAGTATTATAAGAACAATTATAGCAATATCAGAATAACTTTAAGAAAACTTCAAAGGAGGTTTGTTTGCCTTAGGGAATCAAAACTGTATAATTCTATACTCACACACATTCATATGTAGATTATATATATATACATGTATGTAAAACCAAATGAGCTGGAATAAATTACTTAGTGCCTATTGACATGAGTGATACTTTTACAAATAAACATAAGTAGTGATGCTTGGAAGGTTTGATTTACTTGAAAGAGGGAAAATTTTAGACAAATTTTCACAATTGGTTGTCAGAGGGATACACCTTGCTTTGGTCCCACATGGGCTCATGTTTAATGCTCTTTTGAGCCTCAGGAACAATTTACTAGTCCTCATATATGTACAATTTGCCAGTCTCCAAATCTTGATCACTTTATTATCTCATTTTTTCACTCTGCATTCAGGCAGAGTGCATTACGGAAAAAGCCCAGAACCATGGAGATTGGCACTTTCCTGAAAAGTTCCTAACCCCTTTTTAGCAGGCTCCTAATGCAGAGAACCCCTGTTGCAGGGGACGTTTGCAATGCTTTGTTTTAGACTTTCAGCGCTGTCCTCAGCTCTCCAACTCTTGCCAACCCTCTGATTCTCAAACAAGTTGGAGACTGCTTGGGCTGAGCCTCCTGAACAAACTAGAGGGCGTTCCTTTCCTCCCACTGTCTCTGGCTCCTCTTCATATGGGTTCAAAGATAGGAAACCATGCTTTTTCATTTATTCAGGGAGTCAGGCACGTGTTTAGTTCCCACTGAACTCTGAACCAAGCCCTCAATAGGGTTAAAGATAGTGAGACCTGGTCCCCCAAACCCAGAATTTTACTCTCTACAGAAAGAAACCTGCAAGTAAATTGTGATACAATGTAACCAGTCTTAAAAGTAGCTATGACCATATAATAAAATAGGAAATGCAATAGGAAACTAAAATTAATTTTGTCAGAGCTATAAAGAAAACCATGCAGGAAGTGTTTGTTTGTTCTTTTTAAATGACTTCACATTTGGCTTTGAAAATTTAGAATTTTGGCAGGAGGCAAAAATAAAAGTGGTGAGGAGGGGTAGATTTAAGTTCTTTTAGGTGGAGGAAGTAAGAAGACACAAAGAACCAACATACTTGTTGGGCCATGCAACTAACTGGATTGGGGTGGGGGGTTGGACAAAATGGGAAAAAGTGGTGGGAAATTAAGCTAAAAAGGGAAACTTAACCTTTAGAGGAATGAAACTGTGTGCCATGCTAAGGAGTCTGCTCTGGATACCAGCAATAGGATGCCATTCAATGTATTCTAACGCTTGGCAAAGAAATAGAATGCCATCATAGAGAATGGACTGGAGGGAGAGCAGCTAGATGAACACCATTTAGAAGAATGCTCACATCATTCATTTATTCCACAAAGACACACTTGCTGACTACTTGTCAGGAAGTAGGCGTAAAGCTGGGCTCTGGGGGCAGAGAAACAAAAACACAGTCCTAGCTTCAAGGAGCTCACCGTCTTGTGGGGGTCATAAGGGAAGAGGAAGGGAGTTTAATAAACAATGCAATTAAAATATCATGTGGCATGTGCTTTAATAAATATTGATCAAAATAAGAAATGTAAGAGCAAATGTAAAACAGATTTGGAGAAAGAATGTATATTCAGTTTGAGGCTGACTGAAATTTAATTGCCTGTGGCATAGCGACATAGACCCAGCTAATAGTATTTAGAATTAAAGTCTGAAAGTTGGATGAGGTATCTGGCCTAGAGATATAGATTTGACTGCCATCAATGTGTAAGTGATTGTTGAAGACCTGCATGTGGGTGAGATCATCTTAAATAGTAGATAGAATTACACGTGAACAAAGAGTGGGATCACCAGAATGTTTTGAGAGTGTAAAGCATATTGTAGTATTTGTTCAAAATATTCAGTGCCCTTTCCTACTGGTTACATTTCTACCAAATGCACCCCTTCCAGGTCTCCCCCAGTGGGAAAATTACAGTTCCCGACTCATGAATGTAAAATTTGGCCTTGGGATTTCCCTTGCCCAATGAAATATGAATGAGAAGAACATTAACCCCTTTTGTGGGAAAGCTGAAGACCTATTATTAATGTGGTTCTGTCCTTTCTCTTTGCTGTGCCTCAACATCCAGATTGAGTTCCAGAATGAGGAACCCGAAGTGTCCCATGGTAGACATGTAACTGAAGCTGCAGATAAACTGAGATTTTGGAGGTTGTTAAAATAAGAGAATTCTGTCTGAGTGAAATAATACCTGATAAGTAGAAACAAGAGAAGTATAATAGCTCAAATGGCTGGGATACTTTAGCAGTAAGATTTTGAGATTATCCAGGATGCAGAACAGATAAGAATTCTAAAATATTTGATGTGCAGAGTTATGAGTGAGTCCCAAAGACAGATGTTTAGCTTGAGTGACTGTAGGAACGTGATGAGGTAGGATAAGGCCCCCTACTGCTACTTTCATACTGGAACCGGCACTCAAATTCACTTTGGAGCTGGAGGAAGAACAGAGTTGAGATGCTGAAAACTGGACACATTTTGTTTAAGACGCCTCTGGTATGTTGGGGTGGAGATGCCCACTAGGCAGTGGAACACAGGGACCTGGGGTTAGGTGGATAAGGTGAGGCCGCCCAGAGAAACTGGGTCCAGTAAGAAGAGGGTTGAGAATAGAACTCTGAAGGAAACCACTTTTTAAGAGGAAAATAAAATAAAATGAGGGAGCAAAATTAATTTAATAGGGGTAGTGAGAGACATAAAAATAAAACATGAAAAGGTGCTGTTTTATACACTAAATAAAAAAGATGTTTTAAGAACTGTCAAGTAGTAAATAAGATGAGAATTTGAGGGATGCCTGGGTGGCTCAGTAGGTTAAGCACCTGACTCTTGATCTCAGCTCAGGTCATGATCTTAACGATTTATGAGTTCAACCCCCGTGTGGGGCTCTGTGTTGACAGCACAGAGCCTGCTTGGAATTCTCTCTCTATCTCTCTCTGCCCCTACACTACACATGCTCTTTCTCTCTCTTAAAATAAGTAAATAAACTTAAAATAATTTTAAAGATTAAGATGAAAATTTTAGATTATTGGTGTTTACAATGAAGATATATGTTAGAGTAGCAGATTACAGGGAAAATGCTCCGAAATTTGTACCTGGGGGCGACTGGATGGCTCAGTTGGTTAAGCGTCCAAATTTGGCTTAGGTCATGATCTCACGGTTGGTTCATGAGTTCCAGCCCCACATTGGGCTCACTGTTGTCAGCACAGAGCCCACTTCGGATCCTCTGTCCCTCTCTCTCAGTCTTTCTTTCTTTCTTTCTTTCTTTCTTTCTTTCTCTCTCTCTCTCTCTCAAAAATAAAAATTTAAAAGACTAATAAAAAATACAATGAAATAAAATCTATATCAGAGTGATAATCTCATATCATCCAATTTATCCCAGGAAATTTTCAAGTTGCTCTTATGACTTCAGTAGTTAGGCTCTGGAAACAAAAGCAAAAAATTAAGTTGGTTATTTTCTCTTTGAATGTTGGCCATAGCACCTTTTCCTCTGTGTTAGTAGGGGACAAAGCCTGGTTTGAAGGCGGGGGTTAGAGTATAAGGATGAACAGATTTCCTCTCTTTTTCTGACCTGGAAGGCATAGTCAAATTTCAAAATGGTAAGTTCACACTTGTGGGGCCTGCATCACAATGTAATGATTTTTAAGTCTTCAGTAGTGTGGTGGGCACAGAAGACTGATAGTAATGAGGAGGGAATTGAGAGTAATGATGTGGAGAAAGCAAGAGCAGAGAAGTGAGGCAATGTTGTCAGGGGAGTCAAGGTCGAAGGGAGGTCATCTTCAGAATGGGGAGGCTGGATGTGGTGAGCACGTTTGCTGACTGAAGAAAGTAAACAAAAGAAAACATCAAGATGAAAGACCCAGGAGAAAGTGGTGACAATTGAGGACAAAATCACCATGTGAGATGGGGGGATGACACAAAAAGTAAGATGAAAGAAAATGTATGTCACAAAGAAGAGAAGAATAGAGCCTCATCCTCCCAAATCTACATGGAGAGAAGAAGGGAAATGTATATCACTCAGTATGCCAATAAATTTGATAGTAGTCCTAAGAGAAGTTATGGGAGAGTAATTTGTAAATTCTACAGCACTGAGACAATATCAGTTACTATCATTACCAGTTTAATTTTAGTTTTGGTGAGTTATCAGCAAGGCAGACTGGAGTTGGGGACCAGGTCAGAAATGGAATGTCATTTTGAAAATTATCTGTGGGAAAGTTATAGCTAAATGAAGGAGAATTGAAAGAAATCTTTCACGTAAGTGTGTAAGGAGAAAATCAGGAACCACAGACAACACATTAAGCTTATTCACTCTGCAGAAACTGGTCAAGGACAATGGTGCACTGAAGGAATCATGAAAAGTGGGGAAAATTAGGTGGTGTAGAGTCACAAAGTGGGAGTGTCATCAAAATGGAGGAAACCCAGTGTTACAAGCTACAGAGGGGTCAACAACAATGATTGTGACCCAGCACCCGACACAACCCCTAGCTGGGACTGACAGACCCACATGGTAAATATTTATGGACAAATGAGTGCAGGCCATGATCAGAGTGTGAAATTTAGTGAATGAAAAGTCATTCTGGGAATCCAAGCTTCAATCAAAAACTCCTGATGGCTGCCCCTGTTTAAAGTATGATAAGGCAGTGGAAAAAGAAGAGATCTTCTGGAGAACACAGGCATATAAGACCTTGGTCTCTAAGCAGAGAGAGAAGATGAGAATCACAACCAGGAAAGGCAAGGAGTAAAGTTTATCACAAGAGCAAGATTGTAAGAGGCAGTCCAGGGAAAGACTCAGAAGAAGAGCAGAACTCAAAGACCCAAGAAGGAAAGGCAACAATTAAGGGAGAGAAGGCCTGAAACAAAACAACCGTTGATCCTGTGGCAAAGGATACCTGATCCTACAACATACCTGCCATGAGGCATTTGACTGAAGATATGGGTCCCGAGCTTACAATTTTCCTTTCTCTTTCATCAACATCATAAGATGCAAGCCGATGACCTATGAAATGCTGTTTCCCTTGTGGTGTCTGGATTTTCACTACTCAAACCGACTTCACTTCCACTCTTCACCAGGTCAGTCTCTAACTTTCTATTAAGATCTTTCTACCTCGGTTACCTCCACTGTCTGCTAGGTTAGAGCTTCAACTCCCCCAGGACCACTATCCTGCATCAAGTCTTCCTCAAGTCTTTCAGGCTCTCCCACCGATTTTGGTCTTCTTCCTTATAAAATAACATTGGTTGAGTGTCTACCACATGCTAGGCCCAGGCTAAACTGTTCACATAAGTTTTCTCAGTTTTCTCTCCCCAGAAAATCATGAGGTAAGACCTACCAAGCTACCTTTTTTAGCTCAAAATTTTGAACTAACTTCCTCAGGATGAGAGCCTGGTGACCTCAGGAGCTGAAGAAGACAGTCAGGGCTCCCAGTGTTGTACTGGTGTTTGTTATGATGTGCGTCTTTTCTAAACACTCCTTCCTTGCATAAGTGAGGTCTCGTGGTCAATCTTAGCACTCTGTTTATATTAACAACCTTCATTTCTTTTCCTTCCATACAATTGCACATCCCAAGCCAATCTCTAACTCTAAGACAACCTAGTTGCCTGCTTTCAGCATGCCTATTTCCAGGCCGCTAAGTGTTGCTGGAAAAATGGAATAGCCGTGCTGATAGCTTTCATTACATTGTCATGATGTCCAACCTCAGCTGGGCCTTTGCAAACACTGGCAATCCCTTTGCTCCTCTCTCGACAGCTATTTCCCATTTCCCACAGCATCTGTTCCAAATCTGGATAGTTTTCCTCAAGTCTACTTTAATTAAAAACAATCTTAACATAGCTTAGCAGCCTCTCCAAAATCTGGCTTCTTCCCACCTCCCTGGTCTCCCTGAGGGCTATGTTCCCTCTCCCTTTTCTAGGCTCTGGCCACACTGACACTTTCAATCCCCTGATCTTGTCCTTTCTGGATATTTTGTTCACTGTGTTTGGGAAGACTTTCTCTAGATTCTTTGTTTAACTCAGTGCTCATCCTTCAATATTACCTCAACTGATGAGTCTTTTCTGACCTCCTAGATTAGCTTAAATCCCACTAAACATTTGCAATATTCTATACATCTTTAATGATTTGTCTGAAGCCAGCCCTTCTCTTTACGTGGCTAACAATATGCTGATAGTAACAATATTGTCTCATTTAACTAATATATCCCCAGCACATGGTACAGTGTCTTGCCTTGGAGAAGTGCTCAATACCCATTGCATATTTAACTGGAATTAAGAATTTTTCATGGGGATGCCTGGGTGGTTCAGTCAGGTAAGCGTCTGACTCTTGATCTCAGCTGAGGTCTTGACCTCAGGGTGTGAGTTCAAGCCCCATGTTGGGCTCCGCGGAGGGTGTGAAACCTAATTTACAAAAAGAATTTGTCATTAATAATTATATGTAATTATTTTTATCCACAGACTAAAGAGACCTGGAATATGTTGGTTATACATAGAGTCTGAAAAGTATAAAAGGCATGTAAAGTCTGAGGTTTTCCTGTTGACAGTAAGCTGGAGTAGAAGAGCTTCTTGGACTAGATATAAGATCTGAGAAGATAAGATCTGATGGGGTCTTTGGAAATAACGTTCTCTCGGTCTGGACCCCGAAGGCACCAAAATGTTCTGTAGGATTCCTGCAAGATGGTGTCTTTTGTTCGGAGATAGGCCAGAAGTAGGAAATAAAAATGCCAAATAGATGTCTCAGCCCTAGGGGTGAGGGTATTGATAATTCAGATGTGTTTTCTAGGAATGAACTGGACAAAAGCAATTGAGGACTATGGAAACCGAGACATTTTTATTCTTCTTGCATTCTCTAAGCTTATTTCTATTGTCATCCTTTCCTATGTGACATCTCTATCCTCTACCTAAGAATTGAGGTTTACCCTTGTACTACAAGCCCAGTGTGACAGTGTGCGGGTAGCCAAAAGTTGCTGAGCTTGGGAAAGAGGAAGGTGAGTAAAAAGCAAAATGAACAAAGGTAAACAGCTGAGGTGGCAGCTGTTGTGGGTATGGCAGGTAAACCCTAGGTTCAGGCCAAATTCAAAGATAACTGACACACTCGTTACTCATTTATTCATTCAAAAGAGGGAAAACAGAAAAGAGGTACAACATTGTAAGTACTGAGGGCAGAGGACTGAGTGAGGGAGCTGTGTCATTTATAGCATTTCATCCCATAGCAAGGCAGGAAAAGCATGAATGACTTTTGGCTTCAAGAAAACATGGCTGTTTAGGGCGTGTTTTCTCACCTTCCCCCAGACCCTCCACTTTCTTTTTGTTGTCAGCAGGCCCAGTGGAAAAGTCCAGGGGCCCCAAGGTCTGGCCCCCCAAGATACCTGGGATCCCAGCTCAGCGGTGTACCTTAAAACACGCAGAATTAGAATTCAAACAAAGCAGCAAGTATTCTCAAACCTTCCTTGTTCACGGGGAGCAGTTTATTGATCTAGTAACTGCTGACATCACATGTGTTTCTGGAGATGGACACAACCCCCGGCACAGAATGTGACCCTGGCTGACAATATACAACAAAAAGATTTTAGAGTACTTTGGCCCGGCTTGGGTTTTCTAAAGTATATTATTTAGAACTGTTTTGGTTTCAAGAGACAGAAGCCAAAATATTAAACTGACTCAAGCTGATAAAAATGTGGAGGCTATTTATTGTTTCATAGATCTGTAAAATCAAGAGGAAGACTGCTGAGTGCATGAGAATTGATCATTGGCATTACCGGATGTAAGGGCTCAGATAATGTCACCAGGATCTGGTCCGTTTCAAAGTCTCTGTTCAGCATTCCACAGAGAGGACACCAATACCTGCAGCATCACTTCTTATTGTCAGTAATCCCAGTGGAAAGAGCTAAATCTGTTCTCAAATTTTCTAAAAGCACCGGGCTTAACTCCTAATGGTCTAGATTCTATCTCACGTTGAACCTGGCCAGGGCCATGAAATGTTCTGAGTGGCTGAGGCTCACATCACTTCCTCACCCCTCCAGCTTACAGTGGGTCAACCTTATCTACATGAAGTAGACTGATCAGAGGAGAGAAGGTAGTAACCCAAAGAAAAATGGTTTACTTTTATAAAAGAAGAGGGGAAGGATTCTGAACTGGCAAAAGTAAAAAATATCTGTAAGAAACATGTTCTAAGGAAAAGGATCTGTGGTACCACCTGAGTCAGGGACGAAAGAGGCTATGATATTTCTCTGTATTAGTTAGGATGTTTTTGTTATTGTCATCATTAGTATAAGATCCAGAAACCCATCCTAACCTAGCTCAAAACAGAAAATCTTTGGCTTATATAACCCAACCACTGAAGAGATGGGACTGGCCTCAGGGACAGGACCAGGGATAAGAACAATTATCAGGACTTTCTTTTTCTTATCTTGCTCGTTGGGTTTTATTTCCTTCTACCACTGAACTTTCTTCACCTAGTCATAAACATGGCGCCTTGGACCCATATCCTCACAGCTTCATCAAAAGAAAAGAGCATTTTATTGCCATTTCCAGCCTGAAATTTTTTTTGGGGGGGGGGGGGGGACAATTTGCCCAGCTAGAATCATTTGTCTCTCCCTTGATTGATGAGGAAACCAGAGTCTACCACCAGAGACACAGCAGTTTGCTGGTTAAAGATGATGTCAGTAGGGTAAGTCTTCAAACTTCTAGGGCCACAAACCCATTGACAGTCTGAGGAAGTCTAAAAACCCCATCCAAAAACAGTGCATTTATGTCCATGAACTGTAACATGTAGGATGGCCAAGGAAAGCTATGATACTTAAGTATAGTTAACGAATGTTTTAAAAATAATTTATGAGGGGCACCTGGGTGGCTCAGTCGGTTGAGTGGCCGACTTCGGCTCAGGTCATGATCTCGCGGTCCGTGAGTTCGAGCCCCGCGTCGGGCTCTGTGCTGATGGCTCAGAGCCTGGAGCCTGTTTCAGATTCTGTGGCTCCCTCTCTCTGACCCTCCCCCGTTCATGCTCTGTCTCTCTCTGTCTCAAAAATAAATAAACGTTAAAAAAAATTTAAAAATAATTTATGATACAGTAACATAGGTGCTTCGTTATTAACACATTAAGTAATAAGATGCGGTAGCAGACCTACTTATGGCCTCATATAATTTTGAGATATTGATGAACATAAATAATATCTGTCACATGTGGCATGCGATATGAAAATACCTGCAATTTACTTTAGTAACGTCACAGGTACTGTTAATGTTTCTGTGCTTTGTTGTCTATGTTCAAATTTGAACACAATTATAAATTTTAGTCTGAGGTTAGTGAAAACAAAACTGTAATTTTTCCCACCAAGGTGTCAGTCCCACCGAAGCTTGTTCAGGATCTCTCTAGGGTCCATGGCTTCCAGAAGCTGCTGCACTAGAGGGTCAGTGAGGCAATGATTTGAAAGAACCTTAATTAAAAATGGATTTCAGGAGCTACAGGATCAGGATTGCCCATCTTCACCAGGATAATTTTACACCAGGGCCAATACTGAGATTTATTCTGATAAGAAATGATATTTCCTAAATATTATAGTAACTGCAACTTGGGGGATCGTATTGGATTGTGGTGGCTCCATTGACCTAGCTATTTCCTATAGGTCTCACCTGATGAGTGAAATAATTTATGACATCCTCCCATTGAGAAGTGGTTGTTTCTCAGATGTAATCCTTGATTTGAGTTGAAAAGTCCTAAGAGTGTGGCAAGGCTAATGTTTAGCATTAACCCTGAATGTGTCAAAAAGAATTCTTCTTTCAGTGGACAAACGGGACTATGGAAACACAGACCAAGGGCACGTGAAGACACCATTGGATTTAGATCTAGAACTAGACAGCTAACTATGATAAGAGTCAGAAATCTCTACTTCCAGAACCTAATATATGTATTTTTAAATCTTCTTTATTTACCTTTTATTCCTTCTTAGTATTTTCAAATTATTTTAAGCTGCCAGCCTTTTTCAGCTGTGCTAAAAAGAATTCAGGAAGTAATCTATGATTTGGACAAATTTTTGAAGAACAGTGAGGAATGTACCACTGAAAACTGGCAGTGGCAGCCATAGTAATTTATGTGGCACAAATGGTCCAGGAAATAGATTAAGGCTCCTTGATCAGCCACTCCTTGTTAATTGGCAATCTCTTTTCAGTGTTAAACCTTGGCGGTTTTGAGTGGGTTTCAATAAGAAAACATTTAGCAAAGCATTAGTCAGATTACTGTGAACTCCGCTGGGGATAGAGCCAAAAAAACCCAATCCAACAAAAACTGAGTAACTATCATGAGTCAGACATTGCAGTAGGCATCTTACACATATCATCTTATTTAATCCTCCGCCAAACCTTGTGAAATAGCTGCTACCATCATTTCCATTTTGCAGGTGAGAACGTTGAAACAGAGAAGGTCAGTAATATATTGAAGATTGCACAGGAGCTGGTAAGCAGAACAAACGCGGGATGCTGGGATGCCCGACAACAAACTGAGTCCTTGTCTTTTCTGCTATCGATCTTTGCCAAAAAAGCACGCTTGTTCGCCCAATTATTTCTAGTATCCACTGGCCGGTTTCCTTGGGCCCCAGGCAATTTGCCAATAGAAAAAAAAAAAAAGTGGCCAGTGTTAGAAACCTGGAAATGGACCTTATGTGACCTCAAGGCACATGTGTTTATTTTCCTTTTCGCAGAGAGTCAAAGTTATCACAAAAAAGAAGAAAAGCTTACAATTCTTGTGTGTCTTTAATCAAGTTGGATTCAATTGTTTTGTTAAAAAAAGTGATGATCCTAATCATTGGATTATAGTGAGATCAGAAAAGAGTCATCTAGTATATCTCTAATGTCACACAGGGAACCTCATAGGGAACATACGTAAAATATCAACTTTCACTAAACAAATGTTTATCAGGCGGGAATGTAAAGGGACGGAGAATTTAAGCTTTATGTTTGCTGAGCTTCGGACTGATGGAACTATTACACAGAAATGAATATAACGATATATTATGATTCGTTATGACACATTGGCACCACTCTCAAATTAATCCAGACATTTAGATCTTCAAAGCAGGTCACTATTTTTTTGGACGATGGCAGCAATTAATAAATCAATCTTATCACACAGAGTGATTGATTAGCACTTTTTGCAAAATTTATAGCAAGTGCCCATGCTAATCAAAGGAAGTAAAACTCTTCATAGATCTTTTTTTAATTTGAATTTTTTCCAATTATAAACAGATTTTTTTCCTCTGGCCACATATAAGTGCATTTAATATTCCATGGATAACAAAATGTTAAAGACTGACAAATATCCACAGTCTGTAACCTCTGTGGGAAAAGGCTTTGATTACAGTAAAATTACACAAAAATGTGTCATTAAAAGGCATTGGACAGACATAAAATCTAACCTTTTGAGCAGAAGAATACTTAATATTCTCTTCATGATCATGCAAGGGGAAATTCTTTGCTATGGAATAGCTATTTTCCTGTTAAGCAGGCTATTTCATCAATGATTTATTCCTGAGATGTAATAGGTCGTTTAAAATGGTGGTTTAAAAGTTGGGCCTTTTTGTTTAATTTTCTCACAGGCGGTTGGTAATTATCATGGTCCTGCAGTTTCTCTGGAATGCCGTGGAGGGTCAAATGCCAATGGAACCCTGCTTTATAGGGTAATTAAGACAGTCGACATGGTTATTAAATACATCATGCTAAACTAAACTGGAATGCTGTGAAATAAAATCCAAAATCATAAATAAAACTTGGGTTCTCCAGCAAAGGGGTATGTGTGAAAAGGAGGAGCTTTATGCTCTCAGAATTGCAATAAATAGCTCTTGCCCACTCAGACTTGCTAAAATCTGGCTCCTGAAAGCCTCTGGATTTGCCTTTCAGACAGTGAAACTGAAATCAATGCTACAACTCTACCTATACTTGAAGTTCTAGGTCCCACCATGTCCTATTACGTAAAACAACACGAGAATACTTGTGATGAATCCTTTGCCTGCATTCCTTATTGCCAAGATCAAATACTGAAAAACGTGTGATAAATTAAGTGATCCAAGGTAAGTGTGATATGACTAGCAAACGAATTTTCGATATATATGTCTCTTAATATTATCAAGACCCTCTCCCTCTGTAAGGTCTTCCCAATGGCTGCTCACTGCTGTGGATTCATGCTGCCTTTGAGAATTCATCTGTTACCTGCATAAGACCATAAGACCACGGCGATAGGATGCTACTTCAAAGAAGCCAGTAACAGGCTATCTGTGTGCTT
Source organism: Panthera pardus (assembly GCF_024362965.1). Lineage (NCBI taxonomy): Eukaryota > Metazoa > Chordata > Mammalia > Carnivora > Felidae > Panthera > Panthera pardus. The sequence goes on from NW_026527002.1 coordinate 25,520,584, forward strand.
GTTGATGTCGATCATTCTGAACAGCGGTGATAGGTAAATATTGTCATCAGTAGGTAAAGATATGTCTCCCAAATATTTGTCTGCCGTGTGGTCCTAAGCTTTCAAACGCAAAAGCCGAAGGTTTTGGTAATTTGATTTCTTTCCAGAAAATGTGATGAGTATACAAAAATGCTGGCAAAAGGGCAAGACAAAATGAGAATAGAAGAAAATGCAATCTTTCCAACCTATAATATGTTGCCTACAAGAGATTTTCAATTATTCTTCCCTTGCGTATTGCCTGGAAGTCTTTTTTTTTTTTTTTTCTATATGCATGTTTACAGGCAAATTCATTGGTTTACTAGGCAAAGGAAAAGAACTGCTCTTAAATAGGGGAAATAAATATTTCCAATTCTAGCTGTAAAACTAGAAGCCAAAATGTGTAGTTGACAGGCACGGAGCCAGCTGACTTCAGATCACTAGCCTTTCCTTAAAACCAGTCTTCCTATTTCCACATGGAACACATTTTAGGTTAACAATGTGTAGTTTGGCAACGGAATTGTTTTTCTTTGGCATGAAACGGTTGTCTCGTTTTTTAAAAATGTATTTTCTGCCTGCTCCTACATACAACGTATGTCAACATTCCTCAGAACTTTAAAAACCGTTGTTACCTCAGAAAAGTTTTAGGAATTATTTTCTTTAAATTTTTGCCTGAGAAGAAAAATCTATATTTCGCATATTCCTGTGCTTGTGCTTACTCCTCAGGCAGTTCTGACCATTGCATTCACATACCTTGACATGCGTACTGAATGGTGACTTAACTATCTCGCATGCTTCAGACAGGCCTCTCAAAGAAGTCATTTAAATGTTCTTTGATGAGTATTTTTACAGGATTTATCGACAATGTCCAATCTGAAAAGAAATGCGGCCGTTTCCTTCTCTTCTCGCTGTCAGAGTCTTAAAATTGAGTCATTCTATCCACAATGTATTTATAGCACTAAAAACAGTAGAGTGGAATGCTACCCATTCAAACATTTGCAGTCTAGTTCCCCCTTTCTGGCTCCTGCCACAGAAAACTCAGAAAAACAGAAATGCAAATTTTCAGACATTGGTTCCACATGAATTAGGACAGACCGCTGCACCAGCTACTGTTGTGAGACCAGATAGGGCCACTGCTGCTTACACATAAAGAAGGCCATTAAGGAGAAGTTGTTTATTTCAGCTTCTGCAGAAATCATAAACACCAACCCCGAGCCTGACAGCACAAGCTGTGCTGCAGTAAATTCTAGTACTTTGCTGGCCATTCGAGGCTGCCCAGTAAAAGTTACTGTAGCTAAATCCCATATACATTTCATGCAATAATCCTGCTCAGAAGATGGTATCATATTCATGCACAGCAGGGTGTGCAAACGCCTATAAATTACATGTAGAATCTGAGATATCTATTTTAAAAAATCTGTGCAAATTTAACCATGACCCTTTGCCAGACAATAGGCCTTCATATGCTCTGCAGCTTAGCAGACACCCAGGAATTTTGTTTGGAAGCGATAGCTACTGTCTATGTAATATTTAGGACCTATTCATGAAGCATCTGGCAGAAAATAAAAGGGTTTTCTCCACTAACATATGCTAAAGAAGGATGTGGTCCTGGGCCGACTCCTCCTCTTCTGATTTTTTGCAAATAGCACAACATAAGAGACGGTTGTTTCTGGCTGCCTTGCTGCCTGTCATGGCTGTCAGGCGAAATCCCATGAATTATTGCTCTTCCAGATGTAAGAGATTTTCAGGCTGCCTTAAACTGCCTGTGGTTTGTGGTGCTGGAGAGGAGAGAAACGAGATTAAACTTCATCTCATCAGTGCAATCTGAAAAGATCACACAGAGGACTAATAATCAGGGCTTTTTCATTCCAGAGCCAGACTTGAGAGCTCTGTGTTTTTGTTTCAAGGTGATGTCACATTAAGCTTGTTGGAAGACAGTGATTAAGGTCAAACAATATTTGAGGAAGATCAAAAATAAAAAAAAAATAAAAAAGTGTTCAACCCACTTCTGATGCTTCCTTATTGCATTTGCTTAAAGGGGAAGGACTGATCATTTTCACTAACGGCAAAGAACGGGAAGTGGATTTAGTCCTATAATTCAAAGTTGTCAGCATTTCTTAACACAAGGTTAATGTGGGAAAAATTAGAAATGTTCTCATAAAATTATAGCTCTACTGCTCATTGTCATTTAGAGGATGCATTCATCACCATCAAAAAAAAAATCAAGTGTCACTTTTTGTTATCTCTAAAGGTCAATTTTGAAGTCTTGTTATTATTATTTTTTCTTTTTTCTTTTTGTTTTTGATTCTGTGAACATGTCGTACAGAGTCTGGAAATATTCATTAAAAACTCAGCAGGTGATACTAATGCTTTCTGATAGGTAGAGGTTTTTCTTTAAAGACTCTTTAGCTTGGTTTTCCCCTCGAAGAAAACACTCCCATAACCCCCCTATAAGTGGTAAATATCAGCAGATTCAATAACCCCCGTTACGAACATTTAACCAAAGGTTTTTATAACTGTTTCCAGAATGACTCAGAAAATAAATCACACCCTCTCCCATTATGTACAGTTTGAGTCCTCAGGGAGAAAACTTATAACTCATTACATTTCCATTCCCTTTGATCAAATACCATACACAACACCTGGATATTATAATTTTAAATAATAGTTGTGACACAAACTAGGATAATGCTTAAAAACCTAAGAATCTTAATATGGTTACTATTAGTTCATATCATTTACAGCATGGAGAAATGGTGAGTGGTTTTGTGGCATTTTGCTAGAGCACCATCAGCAAAATATTAATTATAGATCAAGAAAACATGATTTTTTAAGAAACACCTGGAAATAATCGACAAATATATATGTCTTAGATCAGAACATAATTGCCCCAATTCAACCTGTATAACTCTTTTTTTTTTTTTTTAACATGTAGCCTGTAAGTAATGGGGTAGGCTACCAGATGTAAAACCTCCCAGGCCAGCCTTTCTTTCCATTTCAGCTTAGGCACCTCACAAAGGTTCTCTAATGTGAAGGATCCCAGCGAAACAGTGATGAAAACCACAGGTACAAGTGGCTTACATGAAAGTATTTATTGCTTTTCATGCATTGCATTATGGCAGAGTGGAAAAAAGTCCTTCATTGAAAATGCATTAATTATTTGACACTGGTTTGCCTCAAAGTCATTTTTACTATGGGATGCAAGTGAAAGATCACAGCTGAAAAAAAGATCATCATACTTGAGGTAGGCTCACAGAGTCTTTTCTTATGTTCTGTGTGAAGTTGTCTTGAACTGAAACCTATGCTCCTTAAGGATTAAGGGATTGAAAAGCAAAGGCTGAAGCTGCTGTAATTTAAACCCAGAGATTCCCTGGCACAAAGGTGCAAAATGGACTAAGCCAATCTGACTCTTTCCTTGTTCGGGAAAGAAATAATTTTCCTTCAGAAAGTTTTACGCTATTAACATTCCAAAGGTTTTGTCATCCTTAAACCAAGTGGTCTTCTCTTGGCTTTTCCTATGCACGGAGTGCCTGCAGACATTAAATAAGTAGATGTGGTTTTAAATGACCATTTATGACATCTCTAAACAAGCCATTATATATGTGAGAAATACAAAGACATTTCAAACAAAAACATGCATAACAGTCGGTCATCAGTGACTTGAGTTTTCTTAGCGAAATTGGGATTCTGTTCATTAAATATTTTGTGGAGTTTATGGTTGTGTATTTGCTTTTTCTTTCGTTTCTAGAAAGATGCGTATCTCTAAGTTGATAAAGTTAAAAAGTATCATTTTCTTTCAAATAGTGAAAAACACTTGTGAGCAATGGACAGCCACTTGATTACAGGCATCTGTGTTCTTGCACGTCAGTTAAATCAAAATGAAAGCTCAAGGAGCGTTTTATTCATTCATCGATTCAACGTTTATGAAGCACCTACTATGTGTCATGCAGTTGTGTATTTCAGACACAATGGTGCAAAAGTAGGCACGTGTTCATGTCCAGTGTGATACACATATATTAAATTAACAAGTAAGTAGCTCTTTATAATTGTTATACATGCTATAAAGCAAATACATAGAGAAAAGTCATGAAATCATGTGAGTCACATGAATGTGATTTTTGCAGCCACCTGTGGTTGTACACATCTGCTATGAGGATGCAGTGATTTACCCCAAGTAAAGTTAACTGGAAGCTGTATTTCTATAGTTTCTAAAAACAAACAAAAAACTCCGACCAGACGCAAAAGATTTGGCTGGAATTTTTTGTGTGCTGGAATCAGAATTCGGGGTTTCGTTTTTTAGTTTCCCACGTGAGATAGGAAAAATAGTGAGTGTTAAGAAGATAGTATTTCCAAAATAAGCCATTTCTAAATGCTTCTTAAGGATCACATCCAATCTCCCTTTGAAAAGCCATATGGAGAAAATAGATCTTCTTAAAACGTAAGACCAAAAATCCTTAGTCACAAAATCTGAATTTTAGCTTTTGTTGTTTTCTCACAAAAATATTCTACTGCAATCCTTCTCAGATTTTCAGCATGTATTTCCAATCTAGTCTTTGAAGACAAAATGTGGCATCATTTTCTCACTTCCAACTTGATGGCAGTTGGATATTTCATATCTTGATCTTTCCATCTCTTACCTTCTGGATTTTACTTCTTTTCTTTGTGTTGATATTCCTGTTTTGCTAATATTGTTTACCATTCGCATTAAATGTCTTAACTAAAGCAATATGATTTGGTTAATCTAATCGCTTTTGGTCAAACCCATTGTTAAAAAACCAAAATCAAACCGAGTAAATTTGAAGGTCTCATTGGCTTTATTCAATGATTCATGAACTGGGGAGCATCCTATGCAGCAGAAAGAAAGGAGCTCAAAGGCTTTTAATAAGCAGAAGGAGGCAGAACAAGGAAATTTTTAGTAGAGAGTAGATTGTTTCAAGGAAGGTCAGAGTCTATCAGGCAGATGACCTCACTAGTGATGACCAGGTGATGCCAGCAATGACCAGGTTAAAAAGATCACCCTCCTGGGGGAGGCTGAAACTGCAGTTAAGTGTTAAGTCTGAATTTGCTGATGTGGGACTTAGCACAAGTGACTCATTTGGGGCCTATTGTTCCTTTATTTATTTTTTTTTAACACCAATAATATAAAGTATCCAGATCGTCTATGTACATAGACCAAAATGGGCTTACCGTCTTTTCTCTGGAACCACTCAATGAAATTCTTCTCAAGTATTTTTAAGTTCCTGGTCCCTTCTAGCCATCCTTAACCTCTGCTCTTGAATTTGAATTCTTCACCTTTGTTGAATTCACCTTCACTCAACTTTCAAATCAAATTACTCTCAGAAACATTTTCAAGTATTCTCCCTTTGATGTCCAAAGGACTTAAGTGATTTCAAATTTACAGAATGAATACTGTATTTAGTTTTCCAAACATGAGTGATGGCTATAGCGAAAGTTGTAATGAGACAGAATTTAGGGAGCACTGTTTGTTTCAGAGGTCATTTTTCCTGGTTAAAAAAATAGTAATAAATACGCTTCCTGTACAACACTTAAAGATATAGAAAAATATAAAAATGTAAATAAAAATAACTCTGATCCAACCAAAGAGATTAAATAGGTAGTTGACTCAATTTTTTCCTTGTCATTTGCCATATATCCCCAAGGAAAATAACATCATTTCTTTTTCTTTTGTTAATTTTAAAATAGTTGCTGTATAACTGCATATTAGGAAGTTCTTAGTCATATGTAAATGAAGCTCTATTTAAGTTAAATTAAATGACAATGGCCATTGTTTTCTCTCTCTACGGAGAAAAATAAAGATACTTAATCACTGTATTACTTTCCACTAAAGGCTCTTCTCAGGTTAAATCTGACACCTTTCATTGTTGAAATTTTAAATTACTTGAATATTTTTATAGGAATTGTTCAACTTCCCCTCTCTCATTAATTCTGCAAAACTGAAACATTTAACAATTTTTTTCTAACTTACAATGGCCATCCGATATGCGATAATTTCTCATTCAATCGTTATTTATCCGATCATGACAAAGTAGATAGTGGGCATCTATTTTGCATTGTGGGGTTGCATATTCGAAAAATCAAAGATGTAAAAAAACAGCAATCGTGTCCTCAAGAAGGTTCAGTGTTCTTTTCATTATTTCCAATGGTTATTTGAAAAAAGGAGTTCATTTTAATGTCAAGTAAGTAAAATTTAAATAATAAAATGGAAATTTGTCACCTCATATCATGTACCCCAGTATAAAATGCAGGGATTTGTGCATTATTTAATACTTCAGAAACTCTAGTCTACGTTTTATTGTGAACATTAGGTTGGCTCTACAAGCACCAAATTTCACTGCTTGATACTACCCCACACGTCTGCTACTGTCTGCTACCTTCTAATTCTTTTTTCCTATAGATGAAAAGAATAAAAATATTTTACAAATTGCATCTGAAGACATAGCAAATAGAATCTAAAACTGTGAACCTTGGAAATATCCCAGTATCTCAAATTTGCATTTGAGTCGGGTGGGGTTCACATGGGCTTATGGATTTCTATCTGTAGATGCTACTTTGGCCAATGCTTCCCATTTATAACCTTAAAATCCTATCTTGAAGGTTCAGACACCCTCTCCAGGAGTAGAAGTAATTCCATTTCTATACTCCATGTGCCTCTTGAGGCCAGATCTGCCAGTAATGCTTAATTGGGTTGGAAGATAGTGGATAGTACCAGTTTATCATACAGGCAACTGACACAAAACTTTTTCACTTATCTGAGGTTGGACTGTGTCTGAGTTCAGAGATGAAAGGTCAGTTCTTTATCCACTAAGTCCCCTAGACATTCCAAAATCCCCAGTACATTACAAATTTGAACAGTTTAAGCTCTCTTAAATAAAGAATCTCTTCTCTGGGTAAAGTATACAGTGTATATAGATACAGTGGAGAAGAAACATGTGAAAGGTCACAGCCATGACCTTTTAACATCAATAGTTTTATTTATAGCCAAGCGCTTAGTCTATAGGGCTTAATATAAAAGCAAGAAGAGAGACAAAGGTATCTGGTTAGCTTTATAATAGCTATCCGGTTATAGAAAATTTGTCTTTTTACTCTTGAGCTGAGAATAAAAATGATAAATAATTGAAGTGACAGCTATTTTAAAGTAAAGAATAACATTTCTCAATCATTTTTAATTGAACGTATTCTATTTCTCTCCTGATATGGCCTAAAATAATCTACCAGGTTTTAAAGGAATAAATTTATTTCTTCACACATGTGATTCATTCTTAAAAGACACAACAACAGTATTTTACTTTTATTACTACCTACTTCCTTGTCACCTCTCTGGTGTCTTGCTGTACTTAAAATTACACGTGGAAGAGTGGCAGATTACAGCAATCAAAACCCTGTTTTGTGGAATGTGAGTAGTTTAGGAAATTTAGCAAACACAGTCAAAAGCATTAGCTTGCTCTTTTCAAAATGGTTCTCAAGCACTTTTAAGAAATGCTTGAAGATACATTGGGGAAAGTTCAAAGATGTCCAAAAACCCATGGTGAGAGGCCAGGGAATTGGCCACCAAGGGCTGGGTGACAAGTTGAAAAGGACACTCATCCTAAAGGAAGCCCAGGAATGGTTTTATATGGAAGAGAACCTCGTCTTGGTCACCTACTCTGTTCCAGGAGAAGAACAGGAAGCCACTTTGAACTCTGAGAAGACCACCAACCTCTCCTCTCCAACCCTCCTCATTGGGGAAATCATCAGAGCCGAAGAAATTGTTGTCTTTTCATCTCAAGAGACTGTTCGCTTTTCTGAGCACCCCTAGCTGGTAGCTTGCCTTTCACCGGTGTGATACTCTTTATGAAGTTTCTTACCATGTGTTAGTTTAATTCATGTTGAAATAATAATGGAAATTAACAGGTAGGCCTTTATTTTGAACTGAAACTTCCAGAGACAACAAAAATCTACCCAAAAGGTTAACTAAATGGGTCAGAATCTAAAATGCTGTATCTATGTATATAATTATCAAAAATGCCCTTCCATAATATTCCAATTTAAGTTGAATGTGATACTTGAGATTTAGATTTCTAGATCTGTATCCTTGCTCCAGATTTATAGCCAACCTTCTGGTGTGTGATAGAAATCTTTCTTAATGACTGCCAACTCTAGAGATAGCCACCCACCCAGGACTGTTGTATTTTCTAGTTAAAAGAATATCTACTGAGTCATTAAACAAAACAAAACTTCAGTAAACAGTATTGAGTATTTAATAATGAGTAAAACCCCAAAGTATCAGGATCGATAAGATATTGAAGTATCTTATAAACAGTAGAAGCCCAGGTTCTGGAGCTAGACAGACCTGGATTTGAATCTCTAGTCAAAGACCCACTTGATTTATGGCTTTGGCCAGTAGCTGAACTTCTTTAAGCCTCATTTCCTTAAAATGAGGACAGTGTATAATATAAGGTGCGATAATTACGAGGCTATAATGGGTTCATTTATGTAAATTACAGGGCTGGTTTATAGTAAGCAGTCACTTAATCTTAATCATTATTAGTATCATTGAATTAAATGCCATTTATACAATAAAAGAATAAGAAAATCAAAGTTATTGACAACATTTAGGTAATTAAATGCAGAGAATACATAGCTGATGATTCTCCTTTTTTGTTTCATTTTAAATGTGTCTAATATTTCTCAGTAAATGCACTGAGAGAAAACTCTAAAATATATGTGGAATGAACAACAGTGATGAAATACTACTAGTGAAATTCATCTCCTTCAACTATAACCTCCTTGTGGTCTTGGGAGGGACCTCCCTGAAGAATGGAAGGAAAAAATCTTGTCCACATTCACTACTATAGAAAAATTTTGTCAGATTGTATTAGGGTATCTTTTTGGTGTCATAACAATCTTAAATGGTGCTGTTATCAGCCCCCCATCTCTGATATCCTAACATACAAGGGCCAAAGCCAGCCCTAGAGAATTATTATTCACTCTCTGCCCTACCTTGAGTCATGCTCAGAATGAGAACAGGTCCAGGTATATGTTGGTCCTTTAGTGCCACCAAGACCAAAACACCTTTAAGACAGGGAATAATTTCTGGCTCCGATTGTCCTCAGGTTTTCTTTGCTCCCACCGCATTCCATTTTTATTAGCCAGCTTAATTACTGAATGCCTACCATGTTCCAAACCATGCACTAGGACCTTTAGGCAAAGATGAGCAGAGTAAATCATAACCCCTGTCATGAACAAGTTTAAAGCCTAAATAAGGAAGTAAACAAGTAAATACAAAGAATCAGATAAAATCTAGTGTTTAAAAATTTAGATTTTATGTTGTACAGGCAGATGGTGTTTACTCTTAGTGATTAGGAGGCAGATTAAAGAAGACATCTGGGGGACCATTGATCTATTTCTTGATATGGGTATAGATTTTATAACTGCGTTTGTGAAAAAAATCATTGAGTGGCACACTGATGTACATTTTTTTTGTATATATTATATATTAAATATATATATTTTTAAAAATTACGGGCTTCTTTTTCCTTTGCGTAGCACAGATACTTTACATAGATAGGTACATTCCTTAATCTCAACAAGTATTTTAAAAATTGAATTACAACTTAAATTTCAAAAAAATTAAAAACTGAAGAGTCTTAACTGTGTTTCACAACCATGATAGCGATCCTTATTTTTGTAAATAAATTACTATGCTGAATCTTCAGCTATGCTTCTATTTGTAATAATGTCATTCTATGCAAAGCTTCTAAGACTATTCCCATATATTGCAGAGATATTATACTACCATAGGCATCCTAAGGAGCACTTGCCACCAGAAAAGCCAGCACATCAGTTGCTCTGAAATTTCCATTTGGGTCTTTTATTTTTTTGCACCTACCAACAGCTTACTTAATGATGCCTTGAGCAAACAAGTAATTGCATTCACTGTATCCTCTTGGTATTACACTGTATTAACATCCTTCATTTTTTTTTTCATGAAAGTGTCATTTGTGGGTTTGATTTACTTTTTAAAAATGCTCAATTTCCACTGCTGAATATAAAATGCATCCAACCCATGGAAAAAATATAGCACCAAGCAAAGCAGACCCTTAAAATTGTTTTAAAATTAATTTCATAGATATCACATAATTTCCCCAATAAATATACTGTCAAACAACACATAGCAAAATAGTGCCAAATTTACTCCTCTCTGCAGAGTTTAATCCTGTTGAACACATACCCCTTTGAATTTTCCTTAGATTCATGCCACAAAATTCATCTTGTCCCTTACTCCTCCTAAGCCCATATTCTAGGCTCCTCTTTCTCTATCCTTGATGACAAGTAAGATTCTATAATATGCATTAATCTCCAGAAAGCATTTGTTTTTTTCCTAAATCTCCACTGCAGAACTCACTCTAGTCTGTACATACTCTGTACATACTCTCTTTCAGTGTAAACGGGTATTGCCATGGTTTTCAGAGCGTGACCTCTAGCTTCCAAACCCAAGTGACAACCAGAAATCCAGTCATTTCCAACTCAACATATCCAAAGCCCACCTGTATTCTCTTGAAAGCTGCTTCTCTCTTCCTGCATCTCATGTCACCCGGTCCCCAACCAGCCCTCTAGATAATTTTATATTGGTAAATGACAGTCCCTTTCCTGAATAACCTTCCAATGTCCATCTGTCCATACCTTTGCTGGATTATTTCCTCCGCACCATTACCTATTACCCCATTCTTGGCACACTCTAACCCTATACCCCTGCAGTCAAAATATATATTGTGATGTGATTAATGCTGTTCACTCATTCATTCACTTTTTAATTCAGCAAATAAATGCTGAATAACTACCTTGCTAGACTTCGGATACTCAGAGTTAAACAAGACACATTCCTTTCTATGATCAAACTGTCTCAAGGGGGAAGACATACAAGAATGGCTTTCTAACACATATATTCTGTAGCAGAATTTAAATGCCTTGGTATGTCATATAAATGTTCTTCACAATCTGGCTTCTCCAGACGTCTCCTGCTTCATTTACTATGTTTCCCCAGTATGTGTCCTTCACTTCAGGCACCCAAAAAGACATGTAGGTCTGCAATGAACCTTGCCCGTATGCCTCTGTATCTTTGTTCCCTCAGTCTGAAATGTCTTTCTCAACCTTGGCAGTCCAGCAAACTGATGCGGGAACAATTTTCTGGCCTCCTCAGACAGTTGGCATCTGTCCTCTGTACTCAATAACATCTTGTGCAGATTTAACATTGATCACACTATTTGCTAATTATTGATTTTCACTTTTGTCTTTCCTACTAGATAGTGAGGTGTGTGCGAGCGGTGATTGAATCTCCTGTGCCCTTCAGGTTGAATGAACAATAATCATATACTTGGGAATAAAAAAATGACTAAGAACACAGCCCAGGGAGTCAAACAGACATGGATATAGATCCCAGATCCGCTATGTAATAGCTATGTAACCTTGAGAAGTTACTTGTCTTCTCTGAGCCTCAGTTTCCTGATCTGTTAAAGGGAATAACAATGTTTACTTTAAAGTGTCTGTGAGAACTCCACAAAATGATGCAAATAAAGTGTTAGCCATAGTGTCTGAGCCATAGTAAATTATCAATAATTTTTAGCCATTTTCATTATTACGCCTGTTTGACAAGTGTTGATGGTTCCCTTCACATCTTACAGTTATGCTCAGGTAGTGAAAAACAAAGGATGGAAGGGGAAAGGAAGTAACTTTTTAAAAATTTACTCTGTGTCTGTCATACTCTGGATATGTTATCTCAGTGATTTTCCCAGCTACTTGAGGGAAATAAAGAATATTACTGACAATTTATAAAATAAAACACTTTGTCTAAAAAGCAGAAGTGACTCATTCAAGGGCTTCAGTTGTAGGACACAGTGTCTTAGCTCAGGCTGCCATAACAAAACGTACCGCTGGATGGTTTAAACTATAAAAATCTGGGACACCTGGGTGGCTCAGTCAGTTAAGCATCCAACTTCTGCTCAGGTCATGATCTCCTGGCTCGTGAGTTCAAGCCCCACGTCAGGCTCTGTCCTGACCGCTCAGTGTCTGGAGCCTTCTTCGGATTCTGTGTCTCCCTGTCTCTGTCCCTCCCCCATGCTCTGTCTCTCTCTGCCTCAAAAATAAACATTTAAAAAAAATTTTTTTAACAATAAAAATTTATTTCTCTGAGCTCCGGAAACTGGGAAGTCTAAGGTCAAGGTGTGGGGAGATTCAGGTCTTGGTGAAGGCCCTCTTCCTGACGCGCAGATGGCCATCTTCTTGCTGTATCCTCACATGGTGGCAAAAGAAAGAAAAATCTCTCTCTTCCTCTTGTAAAAAGCTACAAATACTAGACCCCCATTCTCATGATCTTATCTAACCTCAATTACCTTCTAAAAGCCCTATCTCAAAACACAGTCACTTTGCAGATAGGGCTTCAACAAATGAATTTGGTGGGACACAATTCAGTCCACAGCATTCATGTTTTTGCACTGAATCTTACCACCATAAACACAAGATGAACCAACATGAACAGAGTTCATTACTGCAATTTATAAAAAAGCAGAAGTTCTGAACCTGACTTACCCGAAAGCTTGAAGCTTTTTAGCCATTCTCCCTTTATTCTGTACCTTATTACTAGAGTTTCTTGATCATCCAAAATATAAAATTCTAGTTGGAAAGCAAACAGTAGATGTATGTCATGTGCTATCCATCCAAAAGGAGTATTTTTAAGACACAAATAATTGAAGGCAGAAGACAGTTTGGACCAGGAGAAATATGCAGCTCTTCAGGGTGCCTGGCTGGCTCAGTTGGTGGAGCCTGCGACTCTTTACCTCAGGATTGTGAGTTCAAGCCCCACATTGGGCATTAAAGCTTACTTTAAAAAAATGCCATAAAAAAAAGAAAATATGCAACTCTTCAACACAGTCACTGGGGGCAGGAGTGGGGGCTTGGGGGTAGCAAAGGGCTGTAGAAACTAGAGAAACAAGCTAGAATCCCTCTGGGATGATTGTGTGGGATGATTGTGAATGACCCTGCACTCTGGTGGTGCTAATACAGTGGAGAAGAGGTTTGGAGGGAGAGTTGAGTCAAAAGGAGCTTGCTGAGACACCAGGAGTCATAAATCTTGTGGCTGTAATAGAAGAGACACCTACCTGCCCAGCCTGGACACCTGTTCTTCCTCCCAGAACCTTAATCCCACCCCCCCACCCCGCCGCCCCACTTCAGTTCTTTGAAATACACCAATAGCAAGTCCTCTAACCTGCATTCATGCTAAAATATAGAATGACTAATATTGGCTCACCCTTTGATATTGAGGGGCAAAGAAAATTGCCAGATTGCCTAGGTAGGTATCCCTAAGATCAGAATAAAAGAAGAGAATTTCTCTAGTCCCCAGGAAGGCCCTATGAGTTAAGGAAACCCAGATTAAGGAAAACCCAACCTATGATTGAAAACCAAATGGCAATTGGTTGCTTTTTAAAAGACAAAGCGTATAGCTGCCTCCTTAATTTCTTTCTTATAGTAGAAGAAGTAAAAGTGGTAGAACCTGAAGTCCAACACCTTGATTCCCTCTACAAGGACTCTCTATCACCTGTTTTTTGTAAGAATAAGAGTTATTGTGGTAATCATTTCACAATATATGTAAATCGAGCTATCGTGTTGGGTGCTTTACACTTATATAGTGATGCATGTCAATTATTTTCCAATAAAAGTGGAGAAAACAAAAGACTTAGGAATGGAAGCACAACTCTCATGAGCCATGGAATGAGCAAATAAATTGTGCAATATTCACATAATGGAATAGTATGTATTAGTGAGAGTGGATAAACTAAACCTACATTGTGACAATATGGTTTCTTTTTAAGATCTCACAAATGTTATGTTAACCTCAGAAACATAATTTGTATAGTCTCATAAACATAATAAAAATGAGTACATACTGTGTGATTCCATTTATATAAAGTTCAAAATCAGACAAGACTGATCTGAGGGGTTAAGTCAGGAGGTTGGCTCCCTTGGGGAGGGCCAGGGGCTAAAAGGGGGTGGGGATTGAGGTTCTGTGTTTTCATCTGTCTTCTAATCACATGGGTATATTTGCTTAAGGACAATTCATTAAGCTGTACACTTGTGATCTATGCACAATTCTATATTCAATAAAAAGTTCTAAAATCTCAAAACACCACATTTGAGTATATACCCAAAAGAGTTAAAAGCAAGAATTCAAATAGATACTTGTATACCCATGTTTATAGCAGCATTATTCACAATAACCTAATGATTGAAACAACCCAGATGTCCATCAACGGATGAATGGATAAACAAAATACGGTATATTCATTCAACAAAATATTATTCAGCCTTAAAAAGATTCTGATACATGCTGCATGATGGAAGAAACTTGGAAACATTATGCTAAGTGAAATAAGGACAAATATTGTATGTTTCCACTTACAAAATATTTTAGTTTGGGCTTCTATGATAAAATACCACAGACTTGCTGGCTTGTAAGTGATAAATACTCTTTTTTCACAGTTCTGGAGGCTAGGAAGTCCAGTTCAAGGCACTGAAAGACTCTGTCTGGTGTGAGCCTGCTTTCTGGCTCAAGGAGAGTAATCTTTTTTCTGGGTCTTCACATGGCAGAAGGGACAAGGTAGCTTTCTGGAACCTCATTTGTAAGGGTACTAATCCAATCCATGATGGCAAAGCCTACCATAGGCCCACTTCCTAATACTATCAGATCGGGGATTTGTATTTCAACATACGAATTTGAGAGGGAAAAAGTATTCAGTCCCTGGCGTATGAGGTATCTAGAGTGGTCAAATTCATACACACCAAAAGTAGATTAGTGTTCATCAGGGGCTGCGGGAGAGAGAAACGGGAATTATTATTTAATGGGTATGGAGTTTCAGTTTGGGATGATGCAAAAGTTCCGGAGATGGATAATGGTGATGGTTGCACAATAATGTCAATATATTTAATGACACTGAATTGTACATCTAAAACGATTAAAATGGTAAAATTTGTATATATTTTACCATAATAAAAAAAAATCAGAAACCCAAATAGAAACGGAGGCACATGTCTTTCTCTTCTCTGTGGGAACTTCCCTACCTGTCCACAGGATCCCCAGACACATTCTCACATATTTCCTCCATTTCCTCCAAGTTGTTTCTTTCCAAAGCCACCACTGTTTCCATCCTCAGGATCCATCTCTGGGACTTCCTTCTGTCTTTGGCCATCTACTTCACCTAAAGGCTACAAGTCAAAATTTCCCTAAGCTGGCTTTATTTCACCTATAGAAGAATCTACTTGTTTAATATGATCAGGATATTTGAGCTATTGACCGCCATATGCAAATGTCTTATATGTGTCACATCACTCCCAGATGAATATCTAAAATACAATTCTTGCAGGGAAAACCACGGAAATACAGAGTTAATTTATTGTTCCTCTGAGAATAAATCCATTGACTAAAACTTTAAACATTTATTTATACCTCACCTGTTAGTAAACGGGCCAAAGACTAAAATTAAATGGCAAAATTCACAAAAGATTAATCTGGAAACAATAGTTAGAATACTTCATCATTTTACTTTAAAACAATACCAAAACATCTATTCAACTGAGTTAACTATTCATTTATTTTTGTCTATATAACATCAAAAAGTTTGACCAAATTTTTCACTGAGTTTATTAATATTTTCACTGAATTTCCAGATGTTTTGCTTTCACATAGTGGTGTCACTATATATCTTTATTTTCCCCTTACACTATGATTCCTATGTATAGTTTATTGCTGGGGGATAGCTGCAGGGCAGGACAGATATTAAAACTATAGAGGATCTCATAAGATGTGAAGCGGAATATCTTTTTTTTAGATTAGGTAACCTTTTTATAGCTTTGAGGGAAAACATGGATAGTATTCGTGCATGTGTGTGTGTGTGTGTGTGTGTGTGTGTGCGTGTGTGTGTGTACATTGACAAAGAATTCTTTCATATTGAGAATGCGCAAAACCTTATGCCAAACATTGCAAGAAAACTCTAGAAGTTTGGGGTTTTTTTAATGTATAGGTCTGCAAGGGATCTTTGTTTATACACATACAACCCAATTCATGTATAAACTCAGAGGCATTAGTATAGAGTATTGGTCAAAAAGGTAGAGTTTTACTCTCAGCTCTGACATTGCCTAGCTTTTCCCAGTTTTCTCATCTGTATTACAGTGATAAAAATTACATCTTCCTTGTGGAATGTTGAACGAAAAGCAACTCAACACAGTGACACGCTCGATTAATGTTAGTGTTCTTGTGCTGAGACCCAGGAACATGTCATTTTTTTTTAATTATGAAATAACTTCTACACCACCGACTTTGGGTCATTGTTTTTCATTGAAATAAACAATTCACTTTTCAGTTTAGTTTCAAAAAAGCAACATTTCATAGGCAGACTGCAACCTACTCAGAGATGAGCAAGGAGGACAGAATGGTTGGGGCAGAACGAGGATAGGAAGTATGGCCATGCAGAAGCTGTAGTCAGAGAGGGAGGCAGACGGTAGAGCCAAGAATTTTGTTTTGTTCGCAATTTAGGCAGCAAAACAAAGTATTTGGAAAAGCATGAATCTGGTGGCATTTTGTTATTACTACACTACACCCACTAGCCTACTATTTCATCCCTTTTGGAATCATGAAATTTTCCAGTTTAATTTTGATGATGTAATAATCATTCACCACTTGAATTAACTCGTGGTAAACCATGCTTACCTCTTTTTCTTTGTCGTTGAAGGTTGGTTTGTTTGCTCAACTACCATCATTTGGGGCTTAAAGAAAGTTTTTAGTTCTTAGTTGTATCTTCTTACTATCCAACCGGAGGGCATGAATTTGCTTCATGATTTTTCCCAAACGAAATCTCTATATTCCAGGTTCCTGGATGACAGGTAGACTCCAGGTCCTTGCGTTGGGGCCTGTAAAATCTCTGAACCTTCGCTGAAGCAACTGCTTTAAAAAAATGTCTCTGGTTACCTGGCTATTTTCTTTGCCCCTCCTATTTTCCAGAACAAAGGACTCTAGGATTCAGAGGCAAACTTGTGTCCTTCTATCCAGCTCTCAGAGTTCAAGTCCTATATTCTACTGAGCAAGAAGAAATTGTTTTAAAGTGAATCGAAACTAGCTTCTCAGAATCTTGCTTGTGTTTCTAACAGTCTCCAGAATAATAATCAACATGTCGATGGCATTTCTCAGTGTTCCAAAGCATATTAAAACTTTTTTTTTCATGGAAGAACTATATCTTTGCCTGAACTTTATCACCTGCCTGAAGACTTCAAAAGCTTCAAAAAATGTGCCATTGAGGGCAGCTCAGTGGCTCAGTCAGGTAGGTGTCCAACTCTTGGTTTTGGCTCAGGTCATGATCTCAAGGTTTGTGAGTTTGAGCTCTGCATTGGGCTCTGAGCTGACAATGCAGAGCCTGCTTGGGATTCTCTGTCTCCCTCTCTCTCAGCCCCTTCCCTGCTCATGTGCCCATGCTCTCTCTCTCACTCTCCCTCTCACTCTGTCTCTCTCTCTCTCAAGATAACTAAATAATCATAAGCAAACAAACAAATAAATTTGCCTTTTGGAAACACATGTTATACTCATATTTTTTTCCATACTGGAATTTTATTTGCCAAATACTTCAAAAATAATAAAGAATTTGTTTTAAATAAACATTCAGCCTTTTATCTCTATATCTTCATGAGAGGGCACAGTATCTTAGGGAGTTTAGACAGTTTCCTTGACTTAATTATAGGCCTAATCATCATAAACTGAAATTTTATAAAAATTTTTCTTTTGTTTGGTCTATTTTGCTTTCTGATTTACCTTTTTTATAATTCATAGAAGTAGCAAATTCTTGCAATTATTTCAAATATTACAGTTCTATATGAAGTGAAAAGTGTTCTTAATCTCAAAAGTTATCATTTTTAAATATTTGGTATGCTTCTAGACCTTTTCCTACACACATACTCAATCAGAATATCAGGATATATTCATCACAACTCTGTTTATCTTCTTTATTTTTCCTTACTCCATCCTATATACCACGCTTCTCTTCATCCTCAATTCAATCAGTTATGCAGATTTTACCTTTATTTTCCTCAAGATTTTTTTTCTCTGTTTAAGGATAAAAGCAAAAGTGGCTCTAAGACAGTATCTTCTAGTCTTCTATACAAATTTTAAGTCATTTAAGAGGTTATCTAGGTAGGTTTGTAGAAACCAGAAGGGCAACAGGCCATCTTTGAGGTTTACTAGAGCAGGGAACACAATTTTACCCCCAAATAAAGGACAGAAGTCTGAGGGATAAGTGAGGGAGTCCTGCTGTCCGGGCATCCTGACCTCCCAGGATGACTGCGTGAGTCCCCCTAAGAGGGCAGAGCCCTAAACAGGTGTCCCTTACTTCAATACAAATTTCTCTGCTCTACATGTACAAGAAGTGCAGGAAGTCACCAGATTTCAATTGTTCATCCCTTGCCTGGAACATAAGTGGTCGGTGTTCAGAGTGATGGACTGAAGATAAGCTCTTCCTCCCACATGTGGGACAGTAACCAGTGAAAGGGGAGCAGGGCCCAGTCAGCTGCAATTGAATTGCCCATAAGACAAGGAGGATGGAGTCCAGAATCGGACTTAACTACACAGGGAGACAATAAATAACCGGATACTTCTTACTTATATTTCTGAAATGTCGGCTGGGATAGTCTCCAAATATTTATGTGGATTTGGGGAATGCGCTTCATTTCATTATGTTTGTTTTTGATAACAAAAATGGGATCATACCATGCCTTTTTCTATAAATTAGTTTGCAAAAATAATTATAGGGATCTTTCCATGATTGTATATTTTATTTCATACTTCATCCATTTCGCCAGAATAAAGGGTTCAGAGGTAAACAAATTGGCAGATTTAATGAAAGGAAGATAAAGTAGTTCTTTGAACTGCTTCCAGTTTATTTTATTTTACTGGTTTGATTTTTCACACTTAAAATTATTTTAATGCATCTAGGGGTGCCTGGGTGGCTCAGTTGGTTAAGCATCTAGCTATTTTTTTTTAATGTTTATTCTTGAGAAAAAGAGAGAGAGAGAGCACAAGCCGGCGAGAGGCAGAGAGTGAGGGAGACACAGAATCTGAAGCAGGATCCAGGCTCCGAGCTATCAGCACAGAGCCCGACCTGGGGCTCAAACTCACGGACCGTGAGATCATGACCTGAGCCAAAGTCAGAGGCTCAACCAATTGAGCCACCCAGGTGCCCAAGCATCCAACTCTTGATTTCAGCTCAGGTCATGATCTTGAGGTTCTTGAGATCAAGTCCCCCATCAAACTTCTCTCTCTCTCTCTCTCTCTCCAAATACATAAATAAACATTAAAAAATATAAAACATTAATGCACCTGGAGTTGTACTACGGTTCAAGTTCAGACTTTAATGTTATATTTTCCCATGTGGATAGTCATTTGTTTCCACACTTTTTCCCCAGGTACTTAGCAATGCCACCCTTGTCCTATAGGAAGCATCCTGATCTTTGAAGGTTTGCTTCTAAGTTCTCTATTCTATTTTTCTAGTCTATTTGTGGCAAATTGCTCTGCTTTATTATATAGTTTTATGATAAGTCTGTATAACTAGTAAAATGAAGCTTGACTTAAGATTTTTCTACCAGGTTGCCTTATTTGTAATCGCCTACATATTGTCTGTATCCATGTTTATATTCACCCTTTCTTATTCTTAGTATCATTTAACTATTTTTCTTTCTTTTTTCTTTGATGAGACTTGCGAGAAAATTTTCCACAATTTGGTTCTGCTTCTGGTTTTGATGTTTTTTCTTTTTTGTCTAGTTTGTTAAGCCATTGTCAATTTTTATTTAAAAAGTCTATTTTTTGTTTGTTTTTTCCCATTTGTTCTTCTTTCATTAATTTTTCCTTTAAAACTTCTTTGAAAAATTATTTGTTTCTTAAGGGAAATTTAAATAACATAAAATGAAATTATAAGTGACATAAAACCAAGTTATAAATGTTAACATGATTTCTTCTTTCACAATGTACACATATATCAAATCATCACATGGTATGCTTTAAAATCTTATAATTTTGTCAAGTGTCCTTCAATATATAATAGTGCTCACTTCAGCAGCAGATGTACCAAAATTGGAAAGTTACGGAGATGACCAGGGCGCCACGCAAGGATGACACACAAATTCATGAAGTCTTCCGTATTCTTCTTCAGTAAAATGAATGAAAGAATAAATAAATAAGTAAATAAATGAAAACATTAATAGGTAATCTTTAAAATTTAAATTCATTATTTATTTTTTTTTTTTTTTAATTTTTATTTTTAGAGAGAGAGAGAGAGAGAGATGAACATCAACTGGGGAGAGGAGCAGAGGGAGACAGAATCTGAAGCAGGGTCTGGGCTGACTCCACAGCCCTGTGATAACGACCTGATTGGAAATCAGGAGTCAGACAGTAGACCAACTGAGCCACCCAGGCGCCCCAAGGCAAACATGATTTTAAGACATTAATAAAGAAAATACCTTGGGGTGCCTGGCTGGCTCAGTTGGTTAAGTGTCTGACTCTGGTTCAGGTCATGATCTCACAATTTGTGGGTTTGAGCCCCGTGTGGGGCTCTGTGCTGACAGCTCAGAGCCTGGAGCCTGCTTCAGATTCTGTGTCTCCCTCTCTCTTTCTGTCTCTTCCCTCCTTGTGCTCTCTCTCTCTCTCAAAAATAAACAAATAAACATTAAAAAAAAATACCCCATGTCAAGAGCAAACACTTTTTTAAATTCTCTTAGTAAGTAAGTGGGTTTTACCGATTGTATTATGCTAGTAAGTAGATCTGCAGTGAGTCTATGAGCAGATGGCTTTCTATTGTAGAGTTTGAAGATCAACAAACAATCCTTCCAAAAATATCTCCTCTGCTACCTGAGGAGAACTTGGCATTGCATTCATTCCTATGCAAACTAACATCCAACTATAAGGCTCTTGGTTACTGGCTACCAGACAGTGGTTGCTCCTCTCAGCAATGGTTCTCAAACTTGAGAATTCCAACGATGACTGAGAAAGCGGATTCAAAAGGCAGATTGAGAGGTATTAATATGGGTTCCAAAAATTTCACATGTAAACAATTATTCAGTTGATTAAGACAGCGATCATCCTAGAACCACGTTCTGAAAAAACACTACTATGGAAGACGAAGAGTTAGCCATTCATTTACCAGGAAATGATCCCAGGGCTTCCCGTGTTAGCACCTCAGCATCTCAGTTTCTATTAGTGGATCATATAAGACAAAGGAAAGGAAAAGCTCACAGGGAGAAGACGTTAGAGCAATGACACTGCAGTTTTGAAGGTGCCAGACAGAGGAAGGATACAAGTTATTTGAATTTTAGGTAGCACTGTCCAAACGAATTTTCTGCAGTGATGGAAATGTGTTAGATGCACATGCTCCAGTACAGTAGTCACTAGCCACATGGATTTTGAGCATGTGAAATGTGCCCTAGTTCAACTAAGTAACAGAATTTCAAATTTCAAATTTTATTTAATTTTAATTAATTTTAATTTAACGTCTATGGTCACATGTGATAGTGACTATCATACCCACAGCACAGGACTGGAGCTTTGTCTAAGGCTGGGATAGGGATTTAGTAAAAAGAAAGTTGGTACTAAATTAAATTATTTCTAATTTACAATTTTGTCAAATGTCAGCTTAATTATTTAGGATCACAGTATCTAATCTGATATCATGCTACCAGGGAAAGTCATAAAATTGGTAAAATATATTTAACTAATAGTTCCTCTATCATTCTGCCAGTCAAATAAATTGCTTTCAATACAGAAACCATTGAAGTGCATTTTCAAGAAATCTTAGTGACAGTTTGGCAAATGATAGGCGGAAGAAAAAAATATTAGTGGTAAATATCCTTAGTATATTCTTCAAAGTCTGTCAAGCCAAATTTTTGGTGGTCATTGAAAAATTTATTTTGAGTTTAGAAAATTTAAAAAGGTTTCTGAGTGAGGAAAATCTATTACCAATAGTGTTAACGCTTATGGAACACTGACACATGACAAGGAGTTGTGAAATGCTCTATATGCACATAATTTCATTTAACCCAGACAGCACAAACACATCGCTATTAATCACATTTTGCAATGAAAGAAACAAAAAATCGGAGAAGTTAAGTAACCTGCTCAAAGTGGCACAGCCAGTCAAGCAGCATCAAGGTTGGTAACAAAATCTCTTTGCCTCCAGATCACTTCATTGTACTGCCTCTTTCTATTTGATCTTGGAATAGAGGGGTTGACAAAAAATTTCCTCAGATGTTTAGTATTTTTTTTCAATTTTTTAATGTTTATTTATTTTTAAGAGAGATAGAGAGACAGAGTGCAGGCAAGGGAGGGGCAGAGAGAAATGGAGGCACAGAATCTGAAGCCGACTCAAGGCTCTGAGCTGTCCGCACAGAGCCTGATGCAGGGCTTGAACTCACGAACCATGAAATAATAACCTGTGTTGAAGTCGGACACTTAACCAACTGAGCCACCCAGGCGCCCCCGATGTTTAGTATTTTTTACTGTATGCCAACTAAAATAATAAAATTTGAAATGTTACTAAATTGTTCTAATGCTAATACTCTTTCTAGAGATGGTGATTTCTACCATGAGCAGGTCTCCCAACTCAACTGAGCACCTTAGTAAGTCAGTGTTTGCAATGATGAGTCTGAGGAGAATTTGAGAGCTTGAGAGCTAGGGAAGCTGACCTTCAAGAGTGGGAAGAAACTGAAATTCCTGACGCAATTCTGAAGTTGGAGATGAGGAGAGATGGGGATGAGGAGGAAAGAGAAAGAAGTGGCATCGAGTTTTAAGAAGATGAAGCCAACATGGATGAAAAGGCCGGTGGTACGCCCCTGTGGCTGGTGGCCCAGAGACATTTTAAAACCAGATCTAGCTCATGCCCAGTTTAGTTACTTTGCTACCAAGTAAACCCTGCCTCCTCTGCACCCACCTCCCTTTAAACTTTAGTAAGTTTCACTAAATTCACTAATGTTGCGGGAGTGTTGCTTTGTTTTACTTCATCTCGATTTCAAGAAAACTTAGCTTCAGTTCTGTGCTAGCTCAGGGACCTGGCAATCTAAAGCATGCAAACCTCTCCTCCTGACCCATCTTCCACTCCGATAATTCACATAACATAGTATCTTGAATTTCCTCAAGGCATAGAATTGGGGGTTCAAGTCTATTTTATTCTGCTCTTGGGGAGCATAAAGGCCTCAGCAGAGATCCAGATAACATTTTAATTACATATACATTTGTCATTCTAAGTAGGATGAGATAGCCACCCAATTTCTGGCCTTGAGCCCTCTAAAGGGGGGGATGCAGACTGATGTTAGACTTTTTCTAACAAAACATGAAATCTGAGTGTCAGAACAGATCCAGAGGTTATCTAGTTCAATCTCCTCTTGGATGCCTCTTGAAACTTCCCTACCATGATCATGTGTGTTTTCTTTGAACTCTTCTGGTTACAGAGAACTCAAGAACTCCTGCAGGAGCATACTTCACCCAAGAAACTTAGCTTCTCAGGTCACCTGGCTGGCTCTGTGGGTTAAGCATCTGACCTCGGCTCAGGTGATGCTCTCATGATGTGGTTCGTGAGTTCAAGCCCAGCATTGGGCTCTCTGCTGTCAGTGCAGAGCCTGCTTCAGATCCTCTGTCTCCCTCTCTCTCTGCCCCTTGCCCTCTCTCTCTCCCTCTCTCTCTCTCACACACACACACACACAAATAAATATTGAAAAAAGGAAACTTAGCTTCTCATAGTCATATTTTGGGAAGCATCAGAAATAACTGAAATTTCTGATCTATGTGACTGTCAGTAACTTCTGACTCTTTCCCCCCTCCTACACTAATTAACACATCCCTCATTCCATCAACCATCTCTCTTATGATATTTGGTAATGATTTTAGTCATCCCGGTTACTTTCCCTTAGAATACTTTTCAGCTATTCAATGAGTTTTAAAATATAACATCCAAATTCGAACAAAATTGCAAGAGTGATCTCACCAGCGCAGTATAGATCTAGGTTCTCACCTCTATCTCTATGGATCCATCAATCTAGGAACACAATCTATGCTTGAGTGTGGTTGTCCTTCGACAACCATATCTAATGGCTTAAGGGCAATATCAATTTTTTTGTGTGTTGCCACTGAGACCTCATTTTGAATCCGACTGTTGTGTTTTTTTTTTACACCTACAAACGAATCTTTGTATAAAGGAAAGAGCATGAACTTCAAAATTAGAGAGTTATCCATTTGTATTCAGTCTCCATTGTATTAGCTCTGTGACTTTAAAAAAGTTACTAACCTCTCTGAGATTTGGTTTCAATGTTTGGATCAGAGTATGATAATATCTAGCAGTTTAGTTTTATTGTGACCATTAAATGAACCGAAAATGTGAAATAACTAGCATGATGTCAAAGTGCAGCTCTCTTCCCTTTTGTGCAGCATGTCATTTTGACCCAGGGTCAAGCTCATCAACATTTTTTTCTATTAATTTCATAATGCATTGAATTAGCTATTCTTATTAGAATTTCAGCAGCTATGAAATTTAACATACTTTCCAAGTTTTTCATCTAGGTTATTAAAAACAATGTTAATAGGACAAAGCAAATATTGTTCCTTTCCAGTAAGAAATCTTCCAAGTTTGTGTTAACCAATCTTTCACTGAACAGAAAAAAAATGTAGGAAAAATAAAACATCAGAGGTTCAGTGAAGCACAAAGGACTTCTCACGCACGAGGTGGTCATATAAAGACCAGATGTTGTAATATTGCATAGAATCCAACGCTTCCTGGATGTCATTTGTTTAATGTTCATATCACATTTTTGTAATAGACCAGAAGATATGACTGTCCCCATTTTACAGATGAGCCCAAAAGAGGCCACTCAAGCAACAAGGACTCACATTCTTTCTTCAACAATTACAAATTTTTATTTCAGTTACCCATTCTAGAATGTTATCTAAAATATGAAAAGGTTTTCAGCTTATTATATCTACTTCTTCCACATAGAAAATAAATGCAATTAATTCATTTAACACATATTGGTTATTGATCACCTACTGATGCCTAACACTGTCCTAGGTATAGAGGAAAGCAGCAAACAAAGGCGTGTGCTTTCATGGATATTTTGGTGGAGCTGGAAGACAAGAAACAAGTACATAATATGACAAGTGATGATACTTACTGAAAAAATAAAATAGGGAAACAGAACGGGCAGTGACCTGAGTGATGGCGGTCATGCCGTTGTAGTTGAGAGTGGTTAGGAAAACTCTCTGAGAGCTATAGAAGCCAAGCGTACCTGGGGAATGTGCATCCCAGCCAGGGGGGGTCAGCGAGTTCAAAGATATAAAAGGGAAGTATGTTTGGCTTCTTTACAGAATGGCAAAAAGGTCAGTAAGACTAAGTTGGAGCAAATGACAAAATTGTGGTCATGGTAATAAATAGATCAGAGAGTGGGGACCACACCACACCATGAGAAGTTTGGATTAACTATCAGAGAGAATTAACCAGAGGACTGACATGATCTGACACATTCTTTAAAAGGATCCCTCTGGCTGCTGCACGCTGTAGGAGCAAGGGTGGAATAAAGTAGACCAGTGAGTAGCTATTGCAATAATCCAGATGAGACATCATGTTATTCAGACTACAGTGATAATGATAAAGGTGATAAAAAGTGCTCTGGGTTTTGACATTTTGAAAGCACTGCCTCCAGACTTGCTACTATTGCATGCGGGGTATGAGAGAAAGAAAATTGTCAAAAAACTAATTTGTCACGAGTAACAGGAAGAATGGAATGGCTCCTTAACGAAAGCTGAGAATCTGTAGAAGGAATCACAGATATTAGGAGTTAAAAATCAGGAGTTCGTTTTGGATATGTGAAGTTTTGGATACCTATTACATTTATCTACCTGGAAACTATGAGTAAGGCTCTCTGTAGGAGTCCAGAATCCAAGCCTGGAGAAGTCTGGGCTACAGGACAAAAAACAAAAAGAATATCCAGTTAATGAGTGATATTTAAGGCCATGGGAGTGGATATGGTCACTTAGTAAATGAGAAGAGATAGAGAAAAAAAGAGGATTACAGACGGAATCTGCAACACTCTCGCACAGCCAAGATGAGGAGGATTCATGACTGAGATGAGATGGTGTAGCCAGTGAGGTACAAAGGCAAGACGAAGAAAGTGTCACAAATGGTAAATGTGATTGCCTGTATCACACACAATTTCCCAATACCATTGACAGTAGTTACTGGATCTCATCAGCTGGTAGTCCTAGGATTCAAAGCCATAATACTTAGAACTTGCTTAGACAAGTTGGATGCTCTCTTATCATCAGCCACCCACCTTTGCAGTACTGGAAGCAGGAACATTGTCTTGAAGGTGAGACCGCAATGCATGCTTTACAGCTCAGGCTTCCCCAGCTAGAGCGACTGTGGCTGTATTTAGTTTTGACCCTTCTTTCATCTCAAATCCTTGTATTAGCTAAAACCAAGCTCTTATTCCTCATCACTGCCACCCATGGAGCAGGGCTAGACCTGTTATTCCCAGGAGACAAATAACAGAAATAAAGATTCTGGTCCATAACTTTATAAATAACCAATTTTGGTGTTAAAGGCTAAATACATTTACACATGTGTGGTCACATCACTTTTTGTTTGCCAACCTCATTTTTATAACCTGGACCAACAAAACCAACAAGAGAGGAAACACACAGGTATAAGGTCAATTCAAGGGTTCAACAAAGTGCTCAGAATGATAGAATCAGCAGATAAAATGCTTCACAGGTTGCTAAGATACCTTAATCTGGAAAAAGAATCAGAATTAAGTTTTTGTTAAGAGGTTTATCATTCCCTATCCTGATCCTTTGATAGAGATAGTCTATAGGAATCTCAGCTTAGCAATTATATGGCTGGTATAATTGGGAAAAAGTTAGAAAAGGGGTTTGAACAGAAAGATAATAGTTTGAGAATTTGAGAAGTCACTTGGGGAGAGTTAGGTCATCTTGAAATTGCTTTAGGCAAGTTTAAGCTGTTTAGAAGATTTTCTCCGTGTGAGAGAAAAAAAAAAAAAACTAAGCAATAATATTCTCCTCTGTGGTTTTGCACCTGATGAACTAGTAATAGTTAAGTAAAAGAGTTATAAAATCTCTTTAATTAAGAATAAAGTGACATTAATAAACCTTGTTTTCATTTGTCCTTTGTAAAGAATTCTAATTTTGCATGTTGTACATGCTACTATTCACTTCAAGCTATTTAATTCACTTTTTTACTTGGTAAAGGAAAAAAGGGGCTGTTTCAGTCCTCATTCAATCAAGGCAGTGTTGACAGAAGTATGCAACAAATCGTATATACTTTTTGTAAATTTTTATCAACCTATTAAAGAGTTGTAAAACAAAGAACTCTCACATGCCCTTTATGCATGTTTAATTATTTACCACCTGCCCCTTTTCCTAGTTATTTATTCTCTTTCTCTATTTCTATCAATAGATGGATGAGAGGAAGAGATAAAAGAGACAGGTGTGAGTGTGTTTCTTTGTGAACCATTTAAGAGTGAGTGACAGACATGGTGAGGTTTCATCCCTAATGCTTCGGTGTATATTTCCCGAGAACAAAGACTTTCTCATGCACAATCACAGCACAAAATTGAGACATTTGACATTTGTACTCTATTATATTCTAATCTACAGTCTATTCAAAATGTGTCAGTTCTGCAAATAAAATACTATATATAAAGATTATAAGTTCTTAACAATCCAGGATCCATTGGAGCATGACACATTACCTTTAGATATGATGCCTTTTTAATCTCTTTTAATCTGGAATATTTCCTCAGTTTTATGTGACCTTGACATTTTTGAAGAATACAGGTTATTTTTAATAACTATAGAGATGTATAATATATGAAATATACATGGAGTTGTATAGTTGTATCTATTGAGACAGATTGGAAATAATGATACCCCAATAAAAATATGCACACTTAGCACCTGCATCTTGGTTTCTAAATACCATTTCCCACTAAAAAGAACCACAGTTACTTGGAGAAATAGCTGATTATGGTACTAGAGCTTATATTCTACTGGAGTAGAAAAAATAAATAAGAAGTAATTACATTGCACAAGATAATTATATATTTGAGGGGTGTTATAATGAAATTAAGATGATAGGATAGTAAGAAAGAGAGGTCCACTTTTGTGATGGTGGACAGAGAAGAACTCCTTGAATGAGTACTATTTGAGATCCAAAGAAGAATAAAAAGGTCAGCCACATGAAGAATGTGGAGAAGAGAATTCTAGGCATAAGAAACAGAAAGTAAGAGCACTCTGATGTAGAAAATGTTTGGTTTGGCCACAGAAGAGAGGAAGCCACTATGGCAGGGGCGTGACACTGAGCACTACTGATGGGGTGGTGGGGACACTGAGGAGAATGTATGTGATTGTGACACTAGACAAGGTTGGAAGGATAGGCATGAGCTGGTAAACCAGGCAATTTGGATGCTATTCTTGGTGCAGTGGGAGACCCTTGGAAAGATTGAACATAGGTAGTGACACGACTTGACTCCTGACTTACAAAGATCATTTTGGCTGCTTTGTTGAAAATAAACTAGAAGGAGTGTGAGAATGGAAGCAAAGAGACCAGATAGGAGACTATTGTGAAAATCCAGGCAAGACATAATAGTGGCCTGCACAGGGGTGGTGTCAGCAGAGATTTAAAAAAAAAAAAAAGAGGAAGAATGGATTTAGATCACATTTTGGAGTTACAAACTCTAGGATTTAGTTAGATTAAATGTGTAAGGTGGCTGAGGATCGGGAAGTGTTAAAGAAAGATGGCCAGGTTTCTATCTGGGGATCAAACAAAGAGAAGATAATCAACAGCTCTATTCTGAGCATAATTTTGAGATATGGTTTAGGTACTAAATGGAAATATGAAATAAGTAGAGAAATTTATAGATCCTAAAGGTCCTACAGGATATTCTTACCTTTTAATGAGATTAAGTTAC
This sequence comes from Panthera pardus, assembly GCF_024362965.1. NCBI lineage: Eukaryota > Metazoa > Chordata > Mammalia > Carnivora > Felidae > Panthera > Panthera pardus. The sequence continues at coordinate 25,549,648 of NW_026527002.1, forward strand.
AATATGTAAATGAGAACATCTGCATCATTTCATCAAAAATGAAAAACTAAAGGAAATATTAGTCACCTTCAGATTTTCTGCAAATTTAAATAGCACTATGTGCTTACGAAAGATAAAATATTGGGATTACCTGCAATGATTTAAGGGGGAAATTGTGAGAAAAATTACTTTTCTAAGATAGTCTGAAGAGCAACAATTGAATAAAGGAGAATATAAGTTAAACATTAGGAATGTTCTGGGCAAGTAATTCAAATCAGGATATCTTTTAAGAGCTTATGAAAAAGCTCCTTCAACTGAGACATTAAAAATAAGACTGTATAAAGCCTAGTTTTAAAAAGGAGAAAAAATATATTATAAAGGAGATTGAATAAATGTTCTAATAATGTTTTTAAAAGTATTATTAGTATTTATGAAACCAAATCCAGTGAGTTAAATGTTTCACCCTTTTCCAGGTTAACAATAGCTCTTTGTGTAATTTTTTACAACTGGTGGAGGTGAAGTTAAATGGGCCAGTATAATTTTTTTAAATGCCCTCTCTGAAGTTTTTATAATTCTGAGCAGAAAACATTAAGATGCATATCTCATGTAAAATGGGAATGTACTAAAGAGAGGTGGGAGAAAATCAGTAATGCTTTGGAAAAAAAAAAACCACAAAACTAGATTTGCCTCTACTTGAGTGAAGGCAAAAATAGATCTTAGAAAAGAGTGTGATGGGCGCCTGGGTGGTGCAGGGGATTAAGCATCTGACTCTTGATGGGCTCAGGTCATGACCTCATGGTTCATGAAGCTGAGCCCCACGTAGGGCTCTGTGCTGACAGCACAGAACCTGCTTGGGATTCTCTCTCTCCCTCTCTCTCTGCTCCTCCCCTCCCTGCATGCATGCGTGTGCTCTCTCCCTCTCTCTCAAAATAAATAAATGAACATTTTTTTTAAAAAAAGAAGAGACTATGATAACATTTAGCTAAATAAAAAATATAAAAAATATGTTGTGAATCCAGTGATTTGATTTTAGTTGCAAAGAATTCTTAAAAAAAAAAAAAACAACTCTCATAAACCCAGTGCATGTGAATATAATGTATTCTTTAAAAAGTGATACATTATTTCCATTTTTAAGGTTAGATGTTGAAATTGTATGTATTATTCTTCCATTAATAATTCTACTTTTATTGGAAAATTGTTTGGGATAAATTGTATTCTTGGTACAGAGTACTGGTAATCTTTTCTTTATTGTACAAAGGCATTTAAAATATTTTGTCAGTGAAAATTGTGTTAATATACCATTTCTATGAAAGCAGTGATTTCAATTAAAAATAAGTGTGGCATTATTCATGTATTGATACCCCAATTTGCTCCCAAAAGGACTTGAAGCAGAGTGTAGCATTATGAATCTGGGAAGCAAAGCATCGCTGCCGTTATATAACATCCCACCTCAGTGAAAAGAGAGACGTAAGAGCCGTTTAAATGCCATGAAGAAAAGCATGAGAAAAATCAATGCTGAAATGAGTAATTGAATGATGTTTGGCAGGGGCTGAGTAGGTCATCATTAGGCATGACACGATTGTAACAAAATTCCTAGGGTTATTCAACCTAATGTACATGGTATCCAGTAAGACTAGACATTGCATTTACTACTTTGATTTACATAGTGCTCTAAAGAATCAGAATACAGTCATCAGGCTGATATAAAGTGGAGGAAGACAGAATAATCAAACAATATGATAATCCAGTGACAATGGGGCCCTTTGGATGCTGTAAATATAAGATGTCCTTGAGAATCTCAGAAAACTGCTTTACGACTAAAGTAAGACCACAGACCTTATAAAATAGAACAAAAAGCAAAAATAAACGCAGCAAATAATGATACTTAAGATAGTTTCTATGTCACATTCTTGCAACACAAATTTCTAGCTACAGAGTAAGATACACCACCTTATTTAGTACATGATCGTCGGTGAGGCATCCCACATAAGCATTGTCTTATTTACCAAATCTTATGTAACCAAAGCAAGAACCTCGTTTTCGAGTGCTCCATCACTCTAGAAACTTCCTGAGAAGAGACTTGCATCTTTCCTCTCTAACTTTTTTAAGCTTTAAATAAAAACTCAAAAAAAGTATTTTCTTCTTAATGATGTTGTTAAATCCAGAAAATGAAAAGCAAAGCAATACCATAGCATACTTCAGTCATATTATATGTGACTCTCTGTTTTCAAACCACATCTTCTTAAGAGGGAGTCCTATATTTAAAACGAAAGGTAAAGAAAAGTAAACAAGGGAGAAAAGAAAAGAAAAGAACAGAAAAGAGAGAGAAGAAAAGAAAAGAAAAGAAAAGAAAAGAAAAGAAAAGAAAGTAAGAGTCTTGGAAAGATTTAACATGGGTAGTGACATAACTTGACTCCTGAGTTACAAAGATCATTTTGAGATATGGTTTAGACACTAAATGGAAATATGAAATGAAAATATGAAATGAAAACTATGAAAAGAAAAGAAAACAATTATAAAGGTAATAGGGAATATTTCTAGTAAGGCAAAACCCGTACCATCCATGTAAGGGAAACTATTTCATTGGTGAACAGCAATAATGATTAGGGGAAAAAACTGCTCTGAGTGGTGTTAACATGTTCCTCCCTGCAACTCTTGCTTATTGTTCCTATTGCTTCCTTAGAAGCAGTCTAATCTCTTCTCTAGAAAGAGGTGTTCACATATTTGAAGAGAGTTATTACATTGTCCCCCCTTTTTTAGACAAAACAGTCTCACCTTTTTAAACCAATAGCTGAGTGATTCTAGAATCCTCAACCACGCCGGCAGCCTTTCCTTGATAACTTCTAGTGCCTACTTCTTACGGTAAACATGTGCTAAGGAACCTGGATTCAATGTACCACATGGGTTTTCCCGTTCTCGGATTGATATCACATTGACAACAACAACCAAAAGCAAGCAATTGGACCCCTTTATTTTATTGTTGGTTTATTGAGTTTGTCGCCCACTAGAAATCCCGAATTCCTTTTTTGTGACCCTGGAATATACAAAATTTCCTGCAACCTTTCAATGTACACTCCATTTTCAAACTCACATTTACATTTGACCTGGAAAATAGTTGTGTTTTTGTTTAATTCTAATTTGGTCTTCCAACACTGATCTTACTTACGTGCACTCTTGCCTTGTATCTCTATCTCTGTCTCTCTCAGTCTGAGGTCATCTGTAAACTGGAAAGGCACACCTTCACTGTTTGAGATGGGAGTTCTGCACTCTTAACAGTAGAGACTGGCTCAGAAGGATGTACAGACACTGGGGTGTTCATCTCAGTATTACCAGCCAGCCAGCATCTTCTTTTCTGTAGGAATAGAAGTAACTGCATTATCAGACAACTGCTAATATTATTACATTTTCTAGATGAGGAGCAATTAGCTTGCCACGAGTTGGAAAATATATGTATTTATCCAAGACTATGTACTTCATTGTTCTAATTATTTGAAAATTAGTGCAAAGTCTTTCGGAATCTACATTTTCAGATTAGGACTGAATTTACCTGAGTATCTCTCAATCATCTTGCCCCTGATCCCTAGACCCAAAGTGCTTTTAAATAAACCTGAAATAAATTATTCTGGAGATGTACTTATATCAATAAAAATGAAAATAATGTCCCAAAGCATTAGTAGTATGTATCTTTTAAACTCTGCTTTGAGAAGAATCACAGAATCACAACTTGGATATGGAAAGCTATAGAACTGTGAGCAAAATTGTTGCCATCTGATAGAAATGTTTTTCCAAGTAAAGTAACCTTTAAAAACCTTTTCAAACTTTGGAAGAAAGGCTGCCTAAGACAGAAAAAAAATCAGATTTTCTTTGGAATGGGTTTGATTTATGAAAGTTATTCTAATAATTAATTATGTTGCCTTCTAACCTAAAGGGCCTTAAAATGGAAATCTGAAAGTGACAACTCTATTTCCTGTTCAAATATTATTTTCTACTGGGCCCTGGCCAAAAATTAATTACAGCTTAAACATAGTTAATTTATTTCTACCTACCTCAAGGTATGTTAGAGTAATTAGTGGGGGCAGAAAAGATTAAATAGAGCAGAAAAGTATTATAAAAAATTATGTACTGTGCATTATTATTATGCAATGAAACCATATTTATGCATTTTTATAAATTATATTTCTAAATAATCCACATTTTATAGAATTTAGAATATTATTTTTATATGCTAAAAGTAATTCCTAATGAAAACACTGAGTAAATTCAACTTTAAGACAAGTAAAAAAAAAATAGAAACTAAAACATTTTATCATTTGTTATTTGAGCAGTTGTAGTAAAATCACCAGAGAGGAATATGTAGTTGCAACCATCCACTGTATTTTCAAGATGCTCAGCAACCACGAAATGAATTTCACATCAAGACCATAATGAGAAAAAAGATTCCTGAATAATTTCCCATTTCTGGAATTGGATATGAATGAACAGAGGAGGCAGATCATTTCTAAAAACAACATCTCATCCAATGGAGTGAATCTTTACAATCTTTGTATTAGGCACCAACATTTGAAAAAAGTGTGCAATCATTTTGACATGTCCAGGCAATACTTATTTCAAATATTGTTCATTTCTTTCAGGCAACAATAAACCATTTAGTTCAGTTTTGTTTGTTTTACAAATTGGGTAATAATAACAACCTTCCTAAATGAATAATAGCAAACTTCTCAAATTCTATGAACTTGTTTCCAGAAAAAAAAATGGTGGTATTTTTATCATCCCTTCGACATCTTCCAGCAGTTCATGTATAATTATAGCTCTTAGCTCTGTGACCATCCACCAATATTTTTCCTGTGACAACCCTCCCATCAGTTAAATGAAGAACTTCACTTTTTTTTGGTTCTTGTTCATAATGTTAGTAGTGGACTTAACACCTTGCTTATGGTTAGTTGCCGATATATCTATCTTTCCTGATGCATTAGAAGAAAATTGCCTGCCTTCTTACTAACGTCATGGCATTTAGCTTTTTAAGCCCCATGTTCTCATGTATAACACGGGGATAATAATGACATGCACCTCATAGGGATAAAAAAGCCATTGAATCAAATGATGAATACAAAGTGCTCATGATAGTACCTGATATACAGTACATGTTTCTCATTGTTATATGCAAAATATCTACTGTGCCCGACACATAGTATACAATCAGTACATTGGAACTTAGGCCATTCTTATCATCCCCTTATTCTGTATCCCTTCAGGATCTATGGATTCACTTAGTATTTAGTACATCACACTTGTTTGTAGTACTTTACATTAGGGCTCCCTAATACATTATGGTTCTCGTGTGTGTTCCTCTTTATATATATAAGAATATATATGTGGCATGTAAGTTTGGTAAATGCAGGACAAAGTTAAAGAGAGTTTTCATTTTCATTAATATGTTAATGGACATTAAAAATCTCTTATGCAGCTTTGTTAATACCTACTTGACTAATCTCCACATCCATCACCTTTCTTTAAAACAGTTCCTCCAGGGGTGCCTGGGTGGCTCAGTCGGTTGGGCGTCCGACTTCGGCTCAGGTCAAGATCTCGCAGTCCGTGAGCCCGAGCCCCGCGTCGGGCTCTGTGCTGACAGCTCGGAGCCTGTTTCAGATTCTGTGTCTCCCTCTCTCTCTGACCCTCCCCCATTCATGCTCTGTCTCTCTCTGTCTCAAAAATAAAAATAAAAAAAAGTTAAAAAAAATTTTAAAGCAGTTTCTCCAATGTTGCCCTGTAATTTTTTAGTTTTAATGCCTAGAGACATTAGTTGCATATAGGTTCATAAATGGGAGGGGCTGGACCTCTGATTGCCTTTGTATCTTTATACAGCACACCATCTGGGTTGGTGACGCTGGGGATTTCATCTTTAAACATCAACCTGACTTGCATATTTACACTGCTTTTTAAAAAATTTTTAATGTTTTTATTCATTTTTGAGAGACAGAGCACGAGCGGGGGAGGGATAGAGAGAGAGGGAGACAGAATCTGAAGCAGACTCCAGGCTCTGAGCTGTCAGTCAGCACAGAGCCCAACATGGGACCCGAACTCACAAAGCATGGGATCGTGACCTGAGCCGAAGTGGGATGCTTAACCCACTGAGCCACCCGGGTGCCCCGCATATTTACGTTGTTGACTGATGTGGCCACAGCTCCTTCTCATCTGTTTCTCAGAACCAGCAGTGTGTGGGAGTCCCCTAAACATAGGGGCCCTGCTACAGTTCACAACTTCTTTGAATATCTGTGTGGCTCTCGGGCACTGAGTTGTTAGAAAAGCAGAAATCCTTATCCATGAAGAGAATTGCTGCTGCTCTCCTCCTCGTTCTTTCCCAGGCTCCAGACCAAAAGTGCTAGGGTCCTGTCAAGTTCTCAATTGGAGGATCAGGTTTTGTGTAAGGAAATCCAATGCGACAGAAATCCCGTGAGATTTCCTCCAGGAACTCCTAAGTAGGTGATCCATCAAGGGTGGAATTTTCTACAAAAGTCAGGCATTACCAGATCTCACTGGGGATTTAAATGGCCCCAAGTGACAGCAAAACCTAAATCCCTTGAGGGTTCTTAAAGAAGAGGTTCATGAAGGAGTGGAGTGAAACGTCTTCGTCTACAAAAAACCTCTTGAGTCACATTTTAAAGTATCTGCAAAAATCAGTCTTGCATACAGAAACCATAGAAATCTATTGACAAAAGTAATATACGGGAATGCATTTAGAGGAAAGATCACTGAATCTCTCCTTGTCATTAGAGCATTTCATAATAAAATGGTCATTTCATTTCTATTTGTATTATGATGCATTGCAATTGATATTATTGCATATATACATATGCCTTCTGTTCACATAGAGCTACTGTAGAAAGAATACCTTAAGGAAGAATTCTAATAACTCTCAGTGCAGCAATTTTGTTAGTAAAAATTATTTTTTTCCTTTAAAAAATGTTTTAATGTTTATTTATTTTTGAGAGAGAGAGAAAGAGAGAGAGAGAGAGAGAGCACACACAGGGGAAGGGCAGACAGAGGGAAACACAGAATCCGAAGCAGGCTCCAGGCTCCGAGCTGTCAGCACAGAGCCCGACGTGGGGCTCGAACTCATGAACCATGAGACCATGACCCGAGCTGAAGTCGGATGCTCAACCAACTGAGTCACCCAGGTGCCCCTTTTTTCTTTCTTTCTTTTTTTAAATTTTTTAACGTTTACTTATTTTTGACACACACACACACACACACACACACACACACAGCAGGGGAAGGGTAGAGAGAGGGAGTGTTAGTAAATAGTTTTAAAAGGACAAAGTATGCATTGAGGGAAATAAAGATGTTCTCCTTTAACAACATCTCTATATTTTATTCGAAATATAAAAGCAAAAATAAATTAGTCTCACATCCAAACTAAAGAATCCACTCGGTTTTCAGATTAAAACTATGATGTTTCTGGGTAAGTCTGATAAACTTTGTTGCCAAATAGCTTTCGCCATTTTGTCACCCTCTCCTCCAATTGTATCCAGGAACTATTTTAGGCCTTGGTGAGCTACAGGGCTGGGTGCTGTTCAGCCACGTGGATCTGAAAAGATAACAGTCCTTTGTTATGTAGTAACCACACTGCAGTTGAAGATGAGGTTCAAGGGCAAGAATGAGTTTTCTAAAGGGGTCTTTGCCTTGAGAACGGCTTTGGCACACAGTGTCACCCTAAGGGGAATATTTTGGAGGGGGTCCCTCGTGCTAACACTGCTTTCACCATTTCATTAATTTTTCATCGGACACACGAGCGCTTTAAACATTGTACCTTAAAGACTTTTTCAACCTCAGTGTATATGAGGGCTTCACCTGGTTTTACAGAGTAGTAGCATCTTTGCTGACTAATAAGCACAGCTTTCATGCAATGCTCCAGCTCAGATCTTACATCTAGCAGGAAAGAAAAGTTGTGCTGTTTGTATGGATCACTCTGCCTATTAAAAAAAAAAATCCTCCAGAATTTTCCTTTTCAAAATAGAACCTGCAAGCCAATGGCCACAATACTTGATTTCAAGTCCTCTGGTACAGGTTCATCTGTTTGAAGAAGGTGCTACCTCAGCACAAGGACCTTATGTTTTTGTGGCCACGGGCCATAACAGGAACATGTTAGGTACTGCTTTATTTATTTAGTTAGTTAGTTAGTTAGTTAGTTATTTTTGGGAGAGCGTATGCAGGGGAAGGGCAGGGAGAGGGAGACAGAGGATCCAAAGTGGGCTCTGTGCTGACAAGCTGACAGCAGCGAGACCGATGTGGGGCTCAAACTCATGAACCATCAGATCATGACCTGAGCTGATGTCAGACGCTCAACTGACTGAGCCAACAAGGTGCTCTTATTTAAAACCTAAATTTAAGAAGGAAAATTAGCTTAGATTCAGCACTTTTACCATAAATTATAGTTTCTGAGTAGATGAAACTAATTTGGGAGGCAGATGTGAACGAAAATACATTCCCTTGAAGTTCCCAAATTCTGTTTCTGATCATTTAAAAAAAGGAATATAGGGTTTGTATTAAGCCCTCTATCAGGAGAAAAAAATAAAAATATTAACACCTACCATTGTTGCTGCTGTGGGAATACCTGTTTTTATTTCATACAGGAGTAAATAGTCACATAAAGTATTCATTAATAGCCAGGAAACAAATCAGACTTGCCCTTAGGCAGCCTTAACTAATGCACTTATCTTTATTAGAGAAGGTTTTAAGTGAACAATATTTCAAAAATCAGAACAAACTTAAATATTTTTATCTTTTCACTATATTCTAATTTGGTGCTCAAATCCATAATGATGGTCATTTAGAACAATACCTTATAACTGTTAACACTTGAAATAAATCTTTTACACATTCAAAAGTCTTCCAACTACTTTGCAAATTTTTCTTCTTTTGCTCTGAAATGTATCAGAACCTTAGAGAAATTAGAAAAATAAGGATATACCTATAAACGTATTCACACATAAGAAACACAAAGATACTGTTTAGCACGCGTGTGCACGTGTGTGTGTGTGTGTGTCTACATAAGATAAACGCATCATCAGCTATTCTGTCAAGATTAATTTCTTAACCACCTTAACTTTTAAAAAGTTTTTAATTCTACTTTTTATTTTATTTATTTATTTTTTAACATGAAATTTATTGCCAAATTGGTTTCCATACAACACCCAGTGCTCGTCCCAAGAGGTGCCAGAGAAAAGCATCTGATCTCAACATACTTACTTGCTCACGTGTTAGCCACCACACCGATAGAGCCTCTAATCCTTGACCCCACCCCCTGAACTCACTAACTACACTCGCTAAATCCTTGACCCAGACCAAGGAGAAGTGAAAAGACCAGCTGATTTTTTTTCAGTATCATTTGAATTGTACTAAGGAATGCCAGAAGTTTCCAGACAAGTCTCCTGCTTCAAGACAAGATTGTGCAATCTCCATTTCACCTGTTTTTTTCTTTTCCTGTAAAGTTCTAAGAAAGAGTCCTCATCAGAATTTGATACAGACGTACCAGCTCTACATTTTATTTTCAAAAGAAGCACCATGAAGTTTGTGAAGTTTTAAATAATAAATTCTTTTTTTAGTCTTCTTTCACAATCGGTAACTGCAGCAAACACTGGGAGGAAAAAAAAACATGAGAAAAATATGAGAAAATCAATTTTATCTCTACAATTACAGGAAATAAGCTCTATGGAATATTCTTCTTGATTGGATTGGATCTGAATCATCAAATGAAAGACATTTTATCCATTTGGCTTATTCATAGAATGTGCTTTATTGCATTATATAGTAAACTGGAAGATATTGGGTGAGTCATTTAACTACTCGCCAAGGCTCATTTAGTAAAATACCACCCCTGGTGCTCTATATGTTATGACAGAGGCTTAGAGAAGAAAATGTATTTTATAGCTATTATCAATAGTAGTCACAATCTTTTGTCGTGTTAGGGAAGATATTTCGTATAAAAATAAAAGAAGCCACTGACCTAGGAGGTAAATGATTTGCCTCATGTCACAGAGAGGTTGAGGGAGATCAAGGTCTCCTGGCTCCCCGTCTGGTACACAAACTAGTGGAACACATTACTCTCATAAATGCACGTAGTTGATAAGAGGGTTCCTATTTCCAGGAAGACATTACTTACATGCCTTTTTGGGTGAAAAGGGATGTTAAGCCACAAGTTGGTTTTTGTTTTTGTTTTTTTTTGTTTTTTTAATCTCCCTACCATGGTAGATGGGCACACTTGAATTAAATAAAATACCTTACCATCCAGAGAAACCTGCTATAAATAATGAGAAAGGACTACAAAGCTTCATGTTTTTTTTCTTGAATAGGGAGGAATGAAGTAAAAGTGTTTGGACACTCAGAAACTGTATCCTAAATGTAAGAAATCATGTTTGTCCCCAAAGAAAGTCATATGATAAACACATGGGCTTGTAAAACAGCCTACTCCAAACCACGTACTGAAGTGAAAGAGAGAGTTGAAGATGTATTTTATTTGATGAGCCATATACAAATCGTAGTATATGTTCACAACCTCATTAAATAAATGCAGCTCCCTTGGAACAAACCAAACATGGTCACAAACTTCCTGAGTCTATTTCGGGAAACAGAACTGCTGGGCAAGTTAAGTTTCAGGCCACGGACCAACCACAAGAGCCACAAGTACGGCTGGGGGGATAAATTTGGAAACCCATAGTGCAGAGCCTGGGGGATTCCTTCGAGGCCTGGGAGCAGACCAGTGAGCAGTTACTCAGGGAATTACCGTATTTGTTCATATATGACATATTTGAAAAGTGGGAGTTAAAACATTGACCCTGCTTCTAGTTCTATACCCCAATTTCACGTGTGCTTGAAAACCAATATGGTAAAATTGGGCTGGCTGGGCGGAACAAATAGATTTCAGCTCTGCATGCACACACACACACATACACACACACACACGGAAAATGTGCACATTTCTAAGTAGGGTATTAATTTTTTACCTATTGTTATAGGTCAAATGTATTATCAACGCTTCGGTGTTTTTTAAAGTCTCAGATCAGGTTTTCTCCAAATGTGCAAGGACCTTGCTGGTATATAGATACATTCTTAGGGATTCGGGTAGTCTCTTAATTTTTTTCAGTGTTAGGTTTTCACTGTTCTGATAACCTTTAAAAACTTAATATAGCATATTCTGGATCATCTGGAGGATCCCAAACTGCCATTTGATTTGTGCTTACAAACAAATTGATGCCACATGGTATTTCTAAAGGGAAAAAAATGGCTTTAATATATAAACCATGCATTCACCCTCAAATGAAGGCCAAATGCTGTCATGATTTACTGTACAAAAGAAGTTTTCACAGCAGTTCCCAAAGGGCAAATCGGGGTGAACTGAATCATCACATAACACATGGTAATGTAGACCTCGCAGTCCTGCAACAGGGAAGCTGTAAAGTCGGTTCTTTGTGCCAAGACCCCTGGCTTCCACTTCCATGACATATTTGGACCATGCATCAGGGGTACAGGGAATCCGGAGATGGTCACCAGCAGCAGGCATCCTGTAGGACATGTTTCTCGGAAGGCTTTAGTGGAACACATTTTCGTGCGGTGGGGGCATAAAGAGAAGCTCACCTGTCAGCCTAGTACAGGATTATAGAATAGCAAATTTGGGCAGAAATAACTAAAATGAAAGAAACATCCTTGACAGAGGCTTTGTCATGCAAATTAGGTCTATTTAAAAATTCAATGTGCGGCAATTATAGATTAAAAGACTGAGAACTTTCCGGAAGCATGTTGTATCCCATGCTATGATGCTCAGTAAAGTTTGAACACAGTTGTAAGACAGGCTGTAAACATTGATGAAACGTGGTCCCTACCCTTAGGGTACTTACATTTTAAGGAAGGAGACAGTCTCCCAATGAATTAATTTCAGTATAATTGGGATGCTATGGAAGAAAGAGAAGAGCCCTTTTCTAACCTGATACAGAAGAAGGACGAAATAAGCAGGAACCAAAGCAGGCTCATGAAGACGTGCATCAGAAGTAGACGCACAGAATTTGAGAGGTAAAAAGAAGAGTATCAGACACAAAGTCCACAACAGAGGCACTGTCCTAAGGAGCAAGCTTTGGCTCTTCTGCTAAACACCAACACAACACACACTGTGCAGGAATAACATTTCGAGTCACTATAGTTTCTTGGCACATTGTACGTAATTCAGAGTCTGAGGGTCAGACTTCTCAACTCATCCTGCTGTTCTTCTAATAAAGTCACAAAGCGTAAGTATACCAATAACACATTTTATACAGTAGTGACAAATAATCCAAGCCTCTTAGAGTATTTCTAGTTATCTCAAAAGGCAGTGCAAAAATCTTAAACACAATTTTCCACTCTTTTCAAAATTAAAAAAAAAAAGAAACGATATTTGTATGGGAAAATTATTTTTAATTTAAGGTACACCTTATTATGTCTGTAAAAGTGGAGAAGATGTGGTGCCTTCTAGAGTTAGCTAAAGAATCAGAACAATTCAGATTGAAATTGTGCTAAACTTATCAGAGCTTTGTGGCTTGGTTAGCTGTTGGAATAGCCCGGATTGCCAGGCATATCTCCAAGAACCACATTTTAGTTTTTCATTCTCATTCCGGAGTAACTTATAAATAGTGAGAGCTAAAAAAGTCTTCTGCCTCTGCTGCTTTAAGGTCAGTGCCACAAATCAGCCTGGAAAGCCAAAATCCAATCGGTCCAAAGAGCCCCTCGTAGTTCGGATGCTTACAACTTTCAGCTGTAAGCCTGCAGATCACGGAAGCAAGTTGCAGCACAAAACTGAAAAGGTTGCAAGCTTCAAAGCGAATTCTAAGTAATGGGATCTTGAGCTGAAAGTACTCTAGAAATCTGATGAAGTTCAATAGCTAAGTGCCTGACATCAGTTTCAATAAATTGGAAACTGTGAACTTATTTACAATAGTAACTATTCTCCCCAGCCCCACCCAAACTCCTGGGATTCTATTGTAATTTAGACACAGAGAATGGTGTAATAACAACGCAGAGAAGATAAATGTAGAACATAGAAAGATCAGTCCTAATTACAGTTTATATCGGCGTTGGGTAAGAATTTTGCCTTCTGGAAGGTTATCCAAACCAAATTCTGGACCCTTGGAGAATGTTCTGCTTTATTTATCGTTCTGCAATATTGCCTGCCTTTTTCCAGTGTTGTTTGTATTTAAGAAATATTTTGTACGTGTCCCTGTTTTGCAGCCTAGCTGCTGATTTCAGTGAAAAATGGATGGTGGGGCACTTATTCGTGTAAATATTTTTCTTTTTGTTTTTTGCATTCTTTAACAATAAAAACCTTATAACTTCATTCCCCCAGGTAATGATAGAAGCCAGGCAGAAATTATTTCAAAGAAAAAAAATGAGATTAATATTTCAGTTTTGCAAAACAGGAAGAACTTAGGTAGTATATAAAAGGGTCATGAATTCACAGGCAAGATTATCTGTAGTGTTTTATCTTCATAAATATAACTGAAAAAATGATTTAGAATTCAGTTGTAATTTGAAATAAACATGTAACTTATTGAAATAAATTGTTTAAAACAAAGTTAAACATTATCAATTAGATCTTTTTACTTTGTCTTTTAGTCATCTTATATCTTTCTTGAAATCTCATTGCGTAGGCATGTTTTATTAATGATCTATTAATAAGCATTCACTTAAAACATGACTGATTAAAAAGTAGACCTGATTTTAAGTAAGTGTTCTGAAAATGTTTCATTTATTGAATACATTGAGGTTTAAGTTCCCATTTATATAGCTGGAGGGTAAATTACAGCTACTCATGCTTGTTTTATCATTATAATGAAAGCATCACTCATATTTGCAACCCTAATTAAAATTCTTCTTTGACCCATATAAATTCAGCCTCTCCCTCAACTAGATTATTTTCAAATTTTTGTATAAACTTTACTATATATGGGTATGATAATGAATGTATCTATCTTTAATATAACATAATCAAGGTTAAGAGAAAGTAAAAATTAGGTTCAGACTTTTTAATACTGCAGGGTACATTTTTAGTACCCTACAAAGGGAATTAGTTCATACGACTCCCATTAACTTTAATGGAACCTGTATGGGCCAACTGTATGCTGAAATTCATAGGAAGTTAAACATCAGTAGAGTTCACTAGCTTCATTTTTTTTTTTCCTTTTTGGAACTCTAGTTTTGACTACTTTTATTTTCCAATGGTCTAGAGGGAAGACATATCAATAAAAATAAGTCACCTAAGTGCTTTCCAAGTAAGCCCCCATTTTTTATACATTTGCCTAGAAGTTAGAAATCCGCAAACAATGCCTAATAACATTTGAGACTCAACAAATAAATTCAACTAACTAAAGAACATAGTTTTTAATATGAACATAGTGTTCTTTAAACATGAATATTATAGCACTTGCTGTCCTCCAGTGTTTATTCATTTTTCACATTCCTATTTGTAATTACAATAGCAAAACCAAAGACTTTAGTCATTTTCAATATATAAAAATTTATTTTACATTTCTATCAACCTGTTAAGTGTTTATATTTGAAATGAAATTTATTTGGAATTCTATATGTTGGTCTTGTTAAAATATTGTGTACAGTCCTCAGGCACTCAAGAAACACATGGACAATTAAAAATTAAAACAGCATCACGAGGCCAAAGGAACCTATCTGTTGTTCACCAGTATCAGCAATATCTTTCCACAATCGTAAATTCAATCACCAGACTATGCAGTGAAGTTATGATCAGTTAACAAATCCATTCAAAAGTATTCAGCATAATATTGAATTCACATTCATCACACAGAATACCAAAAGAGATAAATGAAGGTTCCTCTAATATCAACTCATCCAAGATGTTCATAGCACTGCTGAATTTGGAAACAACTAGGTATCTCTCAGTTTTCTCTTTTTCTCTATCAAAGAGATCAATCTAAATTTAGAATTTTGTAGAAATCTGTAGAAATTAAAATCACCATTTTAAAAATTAACTTAAAAACTTTAAAAGAACCTTCAGTGTGAATGTAAGAGAATCTTTCATTTTTACCTTCTTTGGGCATCTAAATAGCCCAAACTGGATTCATCACACAAAAAACTTGGTTTAATCAGGAACGACAAGTAGACACTAATTAGAGCATTGATAATTAACATCATAAATCACTTGATCTTGGATAAATGTTTCATTAAGAAAAAAGATTGGTCAATAAACTCTGTACATAAGTGAAGTTTCCTGTGGAAAAAAAAAACATTAGTTGGTTATCATGTGAACATCTGAATCATGCATACCATCAATGAATATTAGTGCTGCAAGTAACATTAGCCATCTAGTCTATGCTATCATTTTCTATCTCATTTAAATAGGCTCTACACCCAACATAGGGCTTGAACTCACAACCTCAAGATCAAGAGTTGCATGTTCTACCCACTGAGCCAGCCAGGCACTCCCTATGCCACTATTTTAAAAGTAAAGAAATTGAGCCTCCAAGAAGTCAAGTGATTATCCTAAGGTCTTCCAGCTACTTAGATTAAAATCGAAATCTCTTGCATTCATTCACTGAGCAAGTTTTTATTGGGCACCTACACAACATTGGAAATGGGTTAAAGTGATAAACAAAACATACAAGATCCTTGCCATTTTGGATCTGACACTCCAAATGAAGGGATAAAGTAAAGAAGGAAAGAGGTAAAGCAAGGAGACAATTTCAGATAGGGAGCTTCCTCAAAAGGACTTGGTGTAATTTTTAACAACTAAGAATGCAGCTAATTGATAGTATTTCTCTTCTCAACTCTCGATATTTCCTTCCTCTTTTCCAAGTTAAAAATAAAGAGAGAGATTTATCAGTGATCTACCATACATCTCATTGGTCAGGTCCTCTCAAAAGACATACACATATTCACGAACCACATCCATATTTGCCACACTTCATCATACTCATGTTTGTCAGCTGTCAAAGATGGCCACTTTTATCAGAGTTTCTCGCTGTCTGACTTCTGCAGTTTTGGAGTGTTGAGTTTGTTCCTGTGTCACAGGAAAAGTTCAAAGACTAAAAACCTAAGACCATGTGCTCACAATAATTTCAGGAAAGTGTACGGGTAAGGTTTCTCTTCCAGAGCAAAATGGTTGTCCCTCCATGGTTATTTTTCATTCCATGTGATTTTCTGCGTAGAGAACAAAAGAGAGTTTGAAAGATGAGGTGGGGTATGAATCTGGCTGCTTGTAATTCTATGAAATGATACTGACTGTCTTGTCTTCAATGTCAGACAGTAAAACTGCTTCCTCTAACTAGCAAAAGAGATGCTCAATGCTTTTGTCTTTCATTTTTTCTTAATGCATAATTTATATATGGCCCATTTATTAATAACCATGAAGTGTTTTACCTGGAAATCTGCTCACAAAAGAACAGAATATACAGAATTAAAATGAACATTTCATAAGGTAGATATTATCTTTATATTAAAAAAAGTGCCCTAGTTAATTCTTTCTGAGATTGTTGAATAAAATCCAACAGAAATTATTCAATTATTAATATAACTATATTTATCACATTAAACAAGAATTTCAACTATATCCTGGTTACTGATAAGTCCCAAGGGGAATAAAACATTTTTAATAATGACATATTCTACCTAGAAGAGAAAATATTTCAATAAAGCACCATTTATGTGCATTTCTTGAAGGCAGAGAAACTTTATTATTCATCTTGTATGTGTTTTCCTTTCCTAATAGCATTACATTGTAATGATGACAAAATCTACAATAGCTAATATTTATGAAAAAAATTAGTATTTGTGAGGCAACAGTCTTCTAATTCAGGTACTATTATCATGTCATGTTACTGACGAAGAGAGCTTAAATATTTTGCCCCATGTCACTCAGTTGATGAGAGGAAGAGCTGGGATTTGAATGGAAGCATCTGACCCCAGAACCCAGCTTCTTCACCAGTAACTACTATTTTCCACAACTTGCTCAGAGTAGACATTAAAAAATACATTTAAATTAAATTGAAATCCTGATAGATTAGTCTCCTTGATATAAACCATTAAAAAGACAAACTTGTGGGTAAATGTTGATGGTAAAAAGTAAAACATTTAGTTCATTGAATATTCTATGCATTCCAAATATTCTAGGTCTTATGGAAGTCTAGAGCTGAGGAAGGGTTTTAGCAATCATTCCAATCCAGTCCCTTCCATTTTCAGATACGGAACTAATCCCTTCTGCGAGCAGAGAGGTGACTCAGGTTACCTAGAGGCATACAACTTGTTAATGGGAAAGCCAAATTTCCTAATTTCCAAGCAAAAAAAAAATTGAATTACATTTGTTTTTGTTTATTCGAAAGTGAATTAATTATACCTAAGCCATTGCTTTATATAATATGGCAGACTCTTAAAGTGTCCTCTATCATCCCTAATTCTTGATGTCCATGACCTTATGTGATCTCCTTTCCCTGAGTGTGGATGAGATCTGTGGTGTACTCTTAACCTCCAGAATATGGTAAAAGCAATGGAATGCATTAGTGACATGTATGTGGTTATTTGATTACTTCCATAAGGCCATAGTTCCCATTTTGCAGAAATGTCTCTTGCTCTTTCTGGCTTTGATGACACAAGCAGTCATGTTGGAATGTGGTGAGGTGCTGAGGGGAACCAATGGCCTGTAGGGACCTCCAGCTGAGAGCTAGCAAGAAAATGAGGACCTCAGTTCTACATCCACAAGAAAATGAGTTATAGCAGTAACCTAAGTGAATTTGCAAATGGATCCTTCCCTAGTTGAACGTTCACATGAGAACTCAACCTTGACAATATCTCCATTGCAGTCTTTCAGAGGACACAGCTGAGCTGTCCTTAGACTCCCAATCACAGAAATTGTGAGATAATAAATATCTGTTGTTTCAAACTACCACTTTTAGGGTAATTTCTTATACAACAATAGAAAACTAGTACATGTAGTCTTCTTTGTTATGGCAAGAATCTGATGCTGAATTTAATTATTCTCAAACTAAATAAGTTTAGTTAGGTAAGGTTTAGTTACTTTTTATGTAATAGGAGAACCTCAATAAATATTTATTGAAGGAAGGAGTGATAAAACATCTTTAGTATAACATCAGTAAGGAAGAAGTGAGATCTGATCATGGCAATAATATTATAATTTTTTAAAAAAAATTATTACCTAAATCACCATTCATTCTTTATTTATATGTACATAGAAAATGAAGTCAAATAGGCTTAAGATTAGAAAGGAAGAAATGACTTAGCCTTTAGAAATTTGTTGTGACTTTTCTACATATGTGGTATCTGTAATGCTATCATAACTTTTTCTGTTACTTTAGGGTCAGTGCTATAAAGCGTTCATCAGTGTGGCTGTTTAACAACCGTTCCATGTTTAAGTTCATTAAAAGAACCGCTTTTGACTGAATTCTTCATTTTAAAACTCTACATCACACTTGAATGGGCATTTATTTTATTCCTACGTTATTCAGACATTCTATAATGCCTAGTAAAAAGTCTTCAAAAACCAACTAGCTATGAAAAACAGATATGTGGATTTGAGTGTTCAATGAAAATGCTAGCCTGTTGTTTTTAATGTGACTATCCATAAAGTTAAGATACACTGGAGCTATTTCTATAGCGGTAACCAGTCAATTTGTCATTGACTGTAACATTACTAGGATTATAGGCAAATGAAGTTAAATTACAGTAGCTATTAAAACAATCTCAAATTTAAAACATAGGGATTTTATTTTGTACCCTTAAAAGGAACTTGCAAAATTGGTTTCTGGGCATATAACATTTCCTGTGTACTGAAAAAAATTTTACCTATATTAAAAAAAAAATTAAATCATCCAGTTTGCTTCATTTTACAGGTGAAATATTAAAGTGCAGGGAGAGACCAATTCAAGGACAAGAAAAAGGTCAGTGACAGTATAGCTTCGTCAATCTATTCTCCTGAATTTTACTAATAAAGAAAGACTTGTAATTTCTTGTGCATTTATCAAACCTTTACAATGGAGAGTGACAAAGGCAGAACATACAAGTCATGTGTTCTTGTCTTATCTTAAAATACAAGGACCAAGGGGCGCCTGGGTGGCTCAGTCAGTTAAGCGGCTGATTTCGGCTCAGGTCATGATCTCGCGGTCCGTCAGTTGGATCCCGGCGATCGATCCCCGCGTGGGGCTCTGTGCTGACAGCTCAGAGCCTGGAGCCTGTTTCAGATTCTGTGTCTCCCTCTCTCTGACCCTCCCCCGTTCATGCTTTGTCTCTCTCTGTCTCAAAAATAAACGTTAAAAAAAAATTTTTTTTTTAAAATACAAGGACCGAAGCATGAGAAATCTTAGTTTCGATATATAGATTTATGCATTCTGATACACCACAGATACCAAGTAAAGGTTAATAAAAGGAAATTGGTTGGAAGAAGTCATTTCCCAAAAGAAAGGGATGAATCTTAAGAAATCATGGTTGTGGAGGAGTAGGTATACAGCATGTTAATACATCAAATAATTTTTGAAAATGAATTTATTAATAAACAGCTAGTGGGATTCATTGTGTTTGCTGAACTTGAATCATTACTTTTTGTACTTTTGAAAGAAACTAGATAGTTATCATTCACGATTGTAACCACAAATAATGAAGGCCAGAATATTAAAAATAATGAAATTTGAAAAAAAACATAAATTCAAAAATTTTAAATAAACTGTAGATTATTGATAACACATGAAAGTGTTCTGAATTTATTTCTGGAGATTATAAAGTATGTAACAGTTTAACAATTTACCATCTCTATAGATGTTATGTGTACTATAGTAGGTGAAAAAGTAGAACTATGAGAACTTGAAATAATTTTAGAAAGTCTAAAATAACCAAACGCTGTCCAACTCTAATGTTTATTCACATTTAAAATTGAAAATCTAGATTTTAGGATTGCTTTTTGTTTATTCCAGAATGCAATGTTGTATTTTTCTTATTCTTCTTAGACAAAGGGGTAAAAGTGCATAGAAGAGGGAACGTATTTTTACATACATCTTAAAATAACGATTGGGATACGAAAGCAATTGGAAAAACTGAAAACGATATTTTACAAACAGTATTCTAAAAGAAGACCTCCTGAAACAACCTGTTCCACAGGTAACGCTGGGGCATCAGTTTAAATAAGAAAGCTTTACCAACTTTTACTGGCTGCGGTGTATGAACTTTGGAGCTCTTTAGAACTGCATGGTTTTCATACTCGGTATGCCTGCATGCATATATGTGTATAGATAATTGCTATGCCTTGTACCAAGGATATGAACTGTGTAAAATTACTGTAGGAAGTTGTAAATGATGTATGAAATGAGAAATCTTTGCCCACTGGCAGTACATAGATAGAACAGAGATAGTGACGTACAATCTCTTCTCTGTCATTTGTCATAGTATTCATCTTATAAAAGGCAGAACATATCAATAAACCTGAGTGTGGAACATGCATACTAAACAATACATATTATTTCTCCTTTTTTAGGTCTCTTGTCTTCTTAAAAACCAGTTTACAAAAACCTTTCTGCCCAAGGCAAATGTAAAAAACTTCTCTGTTAATGATTTCAATGACCGATCCCAAAACATTAAATGCAGCGATTATAAATAGCACGGTGTGTGACTTTATACTGATACTCAATATTGCTGATTTTAGACTTGCCACTCAAGGTAAGTCTTTTTTGTGAGGACATATATAGAGGTTTTATCTACAAGGTCTAAAATGCAACCATTTAGAAAATCGGAGGGTAGCATTGACAGTTTCATCGCCCCGATGTGTGAAAGATTTCAGATTTCACCCCATCACTGACCGGCAGGAATAAATGGAACAGCACCTTTCTCCCGAATTACTTTTAATGTAAAATTCTTGTGACTGACCCCTCAATCCCACTGGCCAATCCCCAAATCAAATAATTGATCAAACAATTGTGGTAATTAAACTGCGTTATATTCAATACCATCTCATCACAAAACGCAATGTTTTCTACCAGGAAATCAAACCTGAGAGCAGCAATAGAAACAAAACAGAAAAATAAACTCTTTGCAAGTTGGCATATATTTTAGATTATAGAATTTAAGTTTAGAAATGAACACAGAACAGGTGAAGCAAAGCTGTACCTACCTACACAAATAAAGCCAATATGATCAAGTAAGTTTATGCAAGAATGGAAAGTATAAGCCAAAGTATCTTTTTGGTCTTCAAGAAGCTAACAGTCTAATAACGTAGAGCTCAAAATATAAGAGGTGCCGTTTTTCAGTGACATCTGACCTTTATTTTTTATGTACACAGAAGGAAATTTTAACATTCATGAAATTGCATCTTGCCCAATTTTGAATGCTTTCCTTCATGTGCCAGTTATGGTTTTGTTACAATAATAATGACATAATCAAATTTTAACAATAAAGAATATGCTCTGGCTTTTGACATTTTTTACAGGATGCTCCTGAAAATTCTTTCTAAAAATTGTAAAACAAATCTTTCCTTACCAGTTGAGTTCATGTCTTCTTGGAATCACAATCGATTTTTCTTTTGCTTGTTGGAAGTGAAATCTGATTTTATTTCCCATCAGTAGACCACACGATGAATGAATTTTGTTTTGCATATGAGGCACATAAAAATGATGGTATCGTTTTGTTGCTGTGAATAAAGTCAACAAAAGAGCATAAGACAAAACAATATCTGCATTTGGTTTATTTTCTAAGTAGAATGTAAATGCTGTCTTATTACAATGAACACATAAACAGCAGAAATTAATTTAAAATTTTCAATGAAAGAAGCTTTCAAATGTTGGCTCAACATTTAGATTGTATTTAGGAGCATACGTTTTCACCACCATCTTTAAGATTAATATACAGAGACTTTTTTTGTTTGTTTCTTGTTCTTTTTGTCTTCCTTCCCTTGCACTTGCCCCATTTTGTTTTGTGCTGCTTTCATCACTGAAGTGCCATTACCCACTCAGCTCCTTGTCCAAGACGGAGCTCTTGTTACTCTTCCTAGCTGAGAGAAATTTTCTCAGTTCCTCTATTCTCCTTCTTTCTAAGAATTGGTATATACTGAAACTGTGGAACCAGGATTTTAGCAACTGACCGCTTTGCAATTCCTCTCCCATGGTATTTTCATTTTTTCATTGTTTACGTGATCAAAAACACAAAAGCTGGGAAAATTCTGAGAGTACCAGCTGGATGGACAATTAAGGAAACACTTGCTCAAGTCCATAAGTCTGATAATTATCCCCGCCATCCATACAGAGATGTTGTCAAATACAGTCAGCAACAACATATTTTGTTTCCCATGAAAAATAAAACATCTCCGTTCCACCCACTCACCCCCCACCCCTCCATTGCCATCACAACAACACTGGGATTAATTTATATCAGTGAAATAAGAAAAAGTCTGTGAGGCAAGGAAAATAGGGCTCACTTCTGATATTGATCAGATCCTCTGAGTTAAAACAATCAGTAAAATCTCTCTAGTATGATTATATTTGCTCTTATATTTGCTCTTAATTATTAAAAAATGATTGTAGGAGTCATATCAACAGATTATACATTTGTATTTCTCTTTGTGTGTATATAAAAGCGTGTCAGAATTTGCATAGGACTTTATGTAATTCATAACACATCCACATGGATCTCTGGATCAGAGATCTCCCCAATTAGGAAATATTTGTGTGGAATTTGGTTGACTCCATCCATTGAAATATTTAGACCTACTCAGTGGGAATGCTAAGTAGAAGTCAAAATGCGCCATGATTTTCCTTTAGCCAAAAATTCCATCAACAATTGTCTCTTAGTGAAAATTTTGCAGGTTACCTTTGGTTAATCGGAGGGACAGAAAACATCTGTCAAGTCCTTTTGTTGGTTCAAAGCATATTTCTGCTCTCCCCCGCCTACCTCCCATTTTCTTCTGGTAGCTGTACTTCCTGCTAATCATTTTCCCAAATACCTCTCTAGAGATATTTACTCAGCTGATTTCCAAAATTGATACCAGAGTTAATTTGCATCAAAAAAAGCTACATTTGTTGGAGAGCCTGGGTGGCTCAGCTTGTTGAGCATCTATCTGACTTTGACTCAAGTCATGATCTCATGGTTCTGGGTTTGAGCCCCACATTGGGCTCTGTGCTGACAGCTGGGAGCCAGGAGCCTGCTTCAGATTCTGTGTCTCCCTTTCTCTCTCTGCCCTTCCCCGACTTGTGCTCTGTCTCTCTCTCTCCCCCCAAAATAAATAAACATTAAAAAAAAACCCTACATTTTTTAAGACATAAATAAAGTAGATGGCTTATGACTATAAATCGAGTTTACCCCACACTTCTATGAGTTATTTATTTATTTATTTATTTGAGAGAGAGAGAGTATGAATGTATGCACACACTTGGGGAGGAGGCAGAGGAAGAGAGAGAGAGAATCTTAAGCAGGCTCCAAGCTCAGTGTAGATGCGAACTACAGGGCTTTATCCCAGGACCCTGGGATCATGACCTGAGCAGAAATCAAGAGTCAGATGCTCAATTGACTGAGCCATCCAGCCTCCATTAGCACTTCCTTTTCAAGGACAATTTTATGTTGAGGAATTGTGCTTTTGTTAAATTTAGTTATATGTGATTTCTAAAATTGGGAAAGCATAGTCTTTAGTTTTTTTTATGATGTATTGATTCATAAAAATTCACATTTTTTGTAAACACTATTGCTTTTGCCAGAATATAATCAGAAATTGCATGATAAATTATTTTGTGATTCGCACACTTTTGACTAATCTTCATAGTAAAAGGTAATTCAACTGTATTCATGGACCACTTAATTTAACCAATTTTATTAAAAGTATGAAACCAATTATTTCTATCTATTGAGAATGATGTTACCTTGGTTTTTAAAACAATGGTCACATCTGCCATAAAGACATTATAAAAATTTTTCTATGCTTGATATATACTGGTATCATGTAACTATACACAGTGAATTGTGAAATAATGAAATATGAAATAGGTATTTAGGCTATTAGAAAAAGAATGTTTTTTTCTTTCTGCCCACTCAATGGCAAGTAACCTAAGCCTTTTGAAATAAAGATACATAGCACTCCTTTATGACAGCTGACTTTGTTTTCTTTCCAGATGAATTTCTCTAAACAATTATCAACATTTTTATAACATTTTTTCTTTTTCTTTTTTAAGAGGGTTCTGAAAAATGTCTTGGTGCCTATTAGTGGTTAGTTGTATAATTCTTTTGAAATATAAACTGCCTTCATTTTGTACCCATTCTGGAAAGCTGAGCTTATATTTTGCAACAACATAAGCATCTATTTTATTTGGATACTATACCAAAACCAGGCAAAACTGAATTTAAGTGACAAAATATTATCTTTCAGGAATTTAAAGTATTCTTTGCCTTATATGCTAAGTTCTGGTAGCTTTAATTTTTATAATACTGTACTAGGAAAAGTAAGCTTAACACAAGAGGAGGGAAATTTAATGAGTAGCTTAAAGAAAATCACCATTGAAGCATAATTCTCACTTAAACACGGAATAAAATGAAATTTCATTGCAATTAGAATGAAAACTCTACCACCTACCTAAAATATGTTTGCTGTTTTGGAAAATACGTAAAATGCAAATTTGGTATCATGAAATCTTGGGTAGTCAATGATTCATGTGTATGTAAAATTGAGTAACTTAATGGCATGCAATACGTTATTTGCAAGCATCCTAGAAAAACAAGCTATTTCAAGTTCCATTCTGCAACAGGGTGTATATCTATCTCATTTGAGTACTGTAGCAAGTATATTCACACCAAATGCAAAACTGATTTAAGTCTCAAATTCTAACTCAAAATTTTGCTTTAATTTTGAAGACTATATACATGTAGACTGTACTTTCTAGCCAACATTAAGCTTCAAAGCTAAATCATGCCTTACTAACCTCAATAAGTTTACTAGTGTAGTACAGTGCAGTATAGTATGATATATCCATTTTAAGGTCCATACTTAATTTTTTAATATTTTATTATAATACATTTGCTTTTACTCAAAGTCTTTGTTTTGCTTCTTTTCCTTTTGAATTTTTTTCATTAATTTTCAATTTATCCATTCTTTTCAACCCTTAACAAATTAGTGTCTTTCCCTAATTATCTTCTCAATCTGTTGTATTTTATTTTTTTCTCCATCTATTTTATTTCTCATTTTAACATCAAATTTTCAGTCTGCAGCATAATGTTTTATCTTTGGAATGATACAGGGATTCAGATTCAACCAATTGTTCATTCAACACAAATTTCTTGAGCATTCTGTTAGGTTTTTTTGCCCCTTCAGATCCAATTTCCATCCTGAATTCATAGTCTTTTCTATACATGAACTTGTGGATCTTATTCATAAGTTAATAATATAACCCATGTTGTAAATGTAAAGAAGCAAAGACCCAAAAGGTTTAATAAACTTTCTCAGATACTCAGCTAATATAGAGTTTAGTCAAAAATTGAATCATGGTATCCTAAAGTCTAGTACTCTTTTTCCTGTGATTTATTTTTCTCTTCCACCCTCCTAAATATCTTTCCATTGGTAACATCCATCATTGATTATTTACTGAGAACCCATAGTGCATTGTAATGTATTGAAACTGTATCAGGCTAAATTCATAGATATACAAGAACAATAGACGTGCACCTGACTACTAATCACTTTGTTCAAGAATCTCCAACTATGAACACTATTAAGGGGTCACATTTTTCGATGTTAGTATCAACGCTGAATGTAAGAACTGTCTCTTTACGGGTCTTTGAAAGCATCAGAATTAGAATTCCTCTTTCTTATCCTTGTTGACATATTAAATAAATAGATGAACCAATGGATAGACAGACAAAACAAGACAAAACAACAGACTATGGGATAAGATACACCTGACCTAGATCCAGATGCTAACCATGGAGAGAGCTCCAAAACTCACTGAGTCACTCATTGGCAACACTAGCAGGTGGAAATTAATGAAAGAATGTAGATTCTGGAGTACAGTGCAGCTATAGAGATCACCTGGAAAGTTGTCCACATACAGCAAAACTGTAAGTTGTAAGGGAGATGGGAAACAAGAGTACTGGTAAAAATTGGATAGGAATCCAGAATGCGATGTACTCTTCAGGTTTGTTTTGAGGAGTAAATAAAATAACATATGTAAAATTTGCAACCTAGTGCTTGGTACAAAGTGTAGGCATGGTATAACAAATGACATGAAGAAAGCTACCAATAATCATAACTCTAACAAGATGACTCAAGATGTGGGCTGCATCTAAAATATAGGGTAGCGGATAGCAGAGATGTTAACTGGGATAAGGCAAAAATGGAGAATCAAGGGATGAACTGATATGGCCCAAATATAAACACTTACCCTACAAACACAAGGCCCCCACACAAAATTGCAACAGAGAAAAGCAGTGTTTGTTAACACTTCCACGGGCTTCTCTCTACAGATGCTCTGAATCCCTTAGGCTATCTGAAGTTCTAAATTTATGATACAGATTAGATCTATTTTTCCCACATCTGACCCGTGACACAGAATTAATGGTTCCTTTCTCATCAACACCCATATTTTGAAATCTCAGGTGTTAGAAAATCTGACAAGTCATTATTGGTCATGAGATAGGAAGGACTTTCAGGTTTAATGTCTTCTCCTGCAGGCATTTGTTAATCTAAGGAACCTTTAACTGGTTAAATATTTTAATGTTTGGGGTAACTATTCCCATGTTGTAGAACATTCGTCTGTAACCATTAGCAACACAGAGACAGTAAATTTTAGTGTGTTTGTGGAAGGATCTTGCTTTTTAGAGCCGGATGAGGGAAAAGGAGAAGATGCAGGCATTTGGGGGATTATGTTTCCAATCAATCCCTTTGCAGGGATTATTATTCTTTCTGGATCTGTGCCAGAAAATTCAGTTGTGTTCAAATACATTATTAAGTTATTCATAAGTATTGGTTATTCAATTTTTCTAAATTGACTTACACATTTAATGTAATTCTTAATCTTAATTTTTTTAATCTTTATTTACTTTTGAGAGTGAGAGAGAGACAGACAGCAGAGTGCAAACGAGGGAGGAACAGAGGAGACACAGAATCCGAAGAAGCTCCAGGCTCTGAGCTGTCAGCACAGAGCCTGACATGGGGCCCAAACTCACAAACCGTGAGTTCATGACCTGAGCTGAAGCCGATGCTGAACCGACTGAGCCACCCAGGCGCCCCTATAAATTTTAATCTTAAATTACCACAAGTTTTTGAATTTTTTTCCATGGAGCATGACAGAAATTGGGAGTGAAATTAATTTAGAAAAGGAAATATTTTCAGATGTATGAAAAAGGGAGTAATGAGTGTGTACAAACATATAAACTATTACAGTTCATCAAGATTAAAGCAAGGTTAATTAAAACAGTGTGTATATTAGACAATGCACAAACTTCTAGACAAAATTTTCGTGAGATTTTTGTTCATAAATAAGATTTTACGTTGCTGAAGTCTTCATATATAAACGTGTGTGTATAATTTACTTTTTCATTTTAAATCATTAGAAAGTGCTGGCAAGAATCATTTTAATGTTATATAGTCCATGATTTATTTCACCATTTCTTTATTATTGGACATTGAGACAATCTTCAAATTTCCACTGTTTAAATAATAATGCTCTCTATAATAGCAAAAGTTCAGAAACAATTTATAAGTTTAAGGGCATGAATGGTTAAGATAGAACACATCTAGGCTATAAAAATTAATAAAAAGTCTGTAGTACAATGGAAATATGCTATGGTACAATGTCTACACATCAAATTACAATTCAGTTTAGCTTGTCTAAGAACCTTCTCCTGGTACATCACATTGTACCAGTATTAACTGTTCCTATGACTTCTATCTAAGGGCTAGGGATTGCAAGTTTGTCCCGTTCTGTACCCCCAGTTCTACAGTGCCTCTATTTCAGGCACCCTGTGGGCACCCAGGGTATGTTGATGATATGACTGACTGAGTAAATCTGCTAATGGAAAGACTAAATACGATTAACAAAGCTTTGGTCATGTTCTTCTTTTTTCTTCCAGCTAGTTGTTTTTCTTTCTGTTGTTAACATGTAGGCACATTTCAGTCTTGGGCTTTGGGTCTAGGAACAAATGATTTTCAATAGATTTGGAAAATATCCCACCTTATTTCCATCCTGAGGTACTACATTTAAGGAGCAATGGTTCAGTGTGGAGATGTCAGCACTACAGATTTATTTGCTTCCTTTTGCCTTGGCAGACAGAGTATCAGAGAGAAGGTCAAGAATCAACATTTCCATCAGATGATACCTGTGGTAACAGATGGCAGTCAGTCATGCTTTAAACATTAATATCAAATCAGAATAGAAAATAATGCCTAATATTGCTCAGAGAATTTGCTAAAGACAGGGTATAAACTATGAAAACTGGGTTTAATTTCATCAACAATAACCTAGTATAAGATCGTTTTTTGGGTTTTTGTTGTTGTCGTTGTTTTTATCTTTAGCAATTAGGAAGTCCTAAGTAATAATATATGAGGTGAAGTTAGATGGGAAGGCTAAATTCATTTTTTATCTGATTCATTTTATTCATGAAGGAAATATGGTGGAATACTTAGGAGTGCTCATTCTCTGTCGGTTTCATTCAGCAGGGTGGCCATACTGTGCCCATACAGCTATACTTTTGCTACCTAAATCGTCCTAAACATCCTGGCGTATCTGAACTGTGCATAGAGGCCAGCCAAGCATCTATACTTGGCTTGTAATTGTCAACAGAGGGGAGCATAGTGGTCACACATGAGGGCACAAGTCACCCAAGTCAAAGGACAAGGAAGAGATGGGATATTTGTTATTCCTGTCAAAGTTAAAAGAAAAGATTTTTGCCTTTTTTCCCCCTAAAATTATGTATGGCACTGCCTAGCAGACTTTGAAAGAAAGCAGGAAACTTCTAAAAAAATGGTTCTTTTCAAACTTATCATAAAGACGACTTCTTCTGTGGAAGAGCTTTTTCTATTTATAAATGATTTCACTGTTTATATGACTGTGTTATATGAGTCTTATGTGTCAGTTTATGCATGCATGTAATTGTTCCTATAGAGAAATAGTATCTTCACTTAAGGGTGAGAGAGGAAAACGCGATTTCTCTTCCCACAAACAAAGCAAGGAGAGCTGGAATAAAAGAGGACTCGTTTTGTTTTGTCATTCATGAACCCACACATGTACACACACACATGCACGTATACACACAATACAGGCAGATGCAGGGCCTTCACAGTCTTGAAGAAAGCATGACATTCTCAGTAGTCTGCGACATAAATTAAATGCCTGACTTTACACTCTCAAACTAGTTTCATGGAAATACTATTTCCCCTACCACTCTTCCATCATAATTTTGGCCAATAAATATCCCATTGGACTGTAAGTTTCTTAAACACAAAGAGAGTATCTCATTCACCATAGTGGCCACAGCACAGTTCAGAAATGTGAATCCCATGCCAACTATGAAAAGCAAATTCTACTTAATTTTATATTTTGTTTATAGACTATTTCTACCACATATAAAACCAAATTATTAAAGTTTAATGTTTATGAACTCAACAAGTGTGCACGATCATCATATTCTGAATTACATCTCTGTTCTTAAATATTTCCCTCTCAGATTTGAGTCTACTTTGATGCTTAAGACTACCCTCAAAATAAAAGTCATTGATTTGAAATATCATTCATTAGTGTAACATGCCAAAACCAGAACTTTTCAAATAGCAAACCGATATATGCTTATAGACATTAAAATATCCTAATATTAATCATGGTAGGTAATGGTTACTGAGTACTTTCAGAGTGCCAAGTCCTGTGCTGTTTCACAGAATGTTTAAAACCCATCTCTTGAGGTTTCTCTCTCTGTTATTATAATATACACTTTGTACAAAAGGAAAACTCTTGTGAAGAGGTTAATAACTAGTCTAAGGTCATAACACCGTATCAACTGGAGCTGAAATTCAACCCTCCTTTTCTCTAATTCTAATGCTTTCAGTCTTATATACTTTGCTCTGTTGTTTGCTTAATAAAAATTGTGTACCTCTCTGACATCCTGTTTCCACCATTGTAGGTGCCAGCAAACTGTATTTGTCCGATCCTCGTTGTCATGGCAACCTAGGGGGAAAAATAATAATTTTTAACTTACTAAATCTGAATGATCAATGCCGGGACCAAAGACCTATGGCTTGTTTAAATAAGATTTTAATTAAAGCAAATACGTAGTTATTCAGTTAACTGTTATTGAGCTCCTATTATCTGTGTAGCATTCTCTACACAAAAATAAATCCCATAGTTTTTTTATTGAAGCAAAATATTTGTATTAGCACAACAGAGTATGGGGCACCTGGGTGGCTCAGTTGGTTAAGCATCCCACTCTTGGTTTCAGCTCAGGTCATGATCTCACGGTTCTTGAGTTAGAGCCCTGCATCAGTCTCGGTGCTGACAGTGCGTAGCCTGCTTGAGATTCTCTGTGTCTCTCTGTGTCTCTCTGTGTCTCTCTCTCTCTCTCTGCCTCCCCCACTTGCTCTGTCTCTGTCTCTCTCAAAATAAACAAATAAATAAACCTAAAAAAAAAGAGTATATGCCTGTATCTGACCAATTTTTACATAATCCACAACTTTATGAGTAAATAAGTCAAGTAGTTTTTAGTGAATGTCTTTTTGGAATAAAAGTGAATGCAACGAAAATAATAAAAGCAATCGTTAATGATAGTACAGGAAGTTAAGCACTACACCCAGTCTATGGAGTAAAACAATACATTCTCTGGCAGTACTGTAGGTTTATTCTTTACCTTGTGCAATTATATGTAAATGCAACAACCACAACTAAAGACTGTTCTTAGAAAGGTGCATACCATAAACAACTGCCATTAATGTTACAGAAACATGTCATTGGAAACAGACACTCTCATACGGAATCCTTGGATTTCACTAACTGTGTGCCCCTTTCACAAACCTGTGAATGAATTTATACCGTTGAGGTTATAAGGCTCTAGACACCCTCTCACCAAAAGAACCTCAAAGATTAAACCTGCCACATCCAACATCCTGACATCAACACCCTGGGCTGTATATCTAACTCCAATACATTTATCCTTCTTCAGAACAAAATAGATAGACAGTCAGCTAACTATGGCCAAGAGTGAAAAGTACTATCTCTTATTTCTTAGAAGACTGAAGAGCTGTTTCTCCTTCACTGACATAGACTATATTTTACTCCTTTGTATTCATTGAAAAGAACACTTTTTTTAAACTAAGCAACTACTAGGAAAGTAGCATAACTGCTCGAAGAGAAAGCTGGATCTCGTCTCTAGGGCTGATCTGCTCTGTAGACTTGGGCAAGTTACTTAATCTCTCTGTGCTTCAATTCTCTTCACCTGTAAAGTGGGAATAATAACAATACTACCCCAGTGGGAAGCTCAGCAGATGGATATGACAGTGTAAATAAAGCCCTTATCAATACGCTTGGCACATGGTGAGTAACAGCCCACAGTGACGAAGATGGTGACCGCCAGGCTCTCTGTACCTAAGAGAATCAGTTTTCCTGTTCTGACCCTCCCCTTCTGTCTCCTGCAATCATTTCATAAATGAGCTGTTTTTTCAACTGAGCCCCTTCACTGGGACCCTCCAAGGAAGGTAGGATACTAGTAGACACAGAAAGGTATCCTGATGCACCTTGAGAACATATGCTAAGTGAAATATGGTAGTCACAGAAGGATAAATACTGCATGATTCCACTTACATGGGACATCTAAATGGTCAAAATTTGTTAAGAGGGTAGATCTCATGCTATGTATTTTTAACAGTTTTTATTTTTCCAAAAAAGTATCCTGAGCTATGACAAAAAGGGTAGGCCAATAGTGGAAATATGTGTTTCGGATACATTCCATTTGTTCTTACTAAATCCCTAAGAACAGAGACCCAAAAGATACTTTCAAGACTCCACATTAGCAGTTAAAAGTTATCTGACACTTTGAGCCAGTTTCTTCCAATCTGTCAGCTGCTGTCTGTTAGAGAAATTTTATGCCCTGAAGCAGTTGTGGCATACAATAATTCATAAGTGTGACTTCTAGGAACACCCACTCTACACAATACCAGCATTAAACATCCAAAATCCTAAGCTATAAAATACAAGGATGATGGAAGCAACAGGACGAAGATTGGGAACTAGCTGTGATTCCAGCAATTTCAAAGCTGTTATTTCATTGTGTTTCCCAAACACCAAACACTTACGTCTCAGACTAAGTAGGAGTGTCCAAATTGGTACTGTGGAATTTGGGGGCGGGGGGGAGCGTGGTTCTCCTAAATGTGAAGGGTGACACTATGGACTATTATAAAAATAAAAGGAGCTCAGCAAAGAATAGTAGTCACAGGAGTCGGAAATGTATAGCAGAATGGTTACAAGTTTGTATCATGCATTCTGTCATTTCTGATCATATGCAGATTAGACTTCCCATAGGAAAAAAAGTCTATGAGCACATATGCTCACAATTTCAGTTCTGAATTCAGTCAAGAGTATCTTCACTGGCTTTATAAAATAAGAGAAATAGCCCCATCCTTCAAAGGAAGACCAGGTTGATTAAACACTTAAAACGGGAAGGAGTCAGGAAGTGACAGGTTGTAAGTTGACTAATTTAGGCACAGTCCTTGAATAAGAGCATAAATGTAAAGACCCAACACCAAAAGCAAAAGCCTTAAAGACTTTGAACTTCCTAACTGATATGCAGATTTACTGCCAAATTTTAATTGTTTTCATATCATTGTACCTTTTAGTTTTCAAATATTATGAAATGTATTTATTAGCATAACGTGATTTTTCTTACTGGATATTAATTTTTCAGTTATTTAGAAAATAGAAATGCATAAGTAAAAATATTTTTAACCTACAGATATAAAAGAGAACCCTTGCAAATATAATATCAGCATTCGTGATGTGTTTTACAATAGGCATGGACATTTTGATACCTATCAAACACTTAATAAAAGATGACTCCTCAAGGCAATTTGCAAACTATGGTTTCATCTAGATATATGTCAGTGTAAATCAGGAGCCTTCAGTTCACCGTTTTTCTAAACAAGTATGCCATAATCTTTGCTAGCTCTGTTTCCGTGAGGCCATCATAAATCTACCACACTGCACCGTCTCCTCAGAACGCAGTCACACATTCAAATACTTGAAAGCGTAGCAAACTATACATATAGCAAGTCTATATCGAGTTAGTAATCTCCTTCACCTGTGGGGCATATTTCATTTTCACAAAATCTTAATAGAAATGCGCCCATCTTGCTTAAAAACACCCCACTATTATCACACTTCATTCAAAGATACCTTTTCGGCTCGTCTATAATATGAAATAGGAAAATAGGAATGGACACTCCTTTCAACGTGCACACATGCAATTTGCCTACAATGTCTACTAGATCAGCCAAGGTGGACTTTGGTGAATTGAACGAAACATACATTCAAATGACATAAAACATTTTGTTCTCAATTTGCTACCACTGATATTTAATTTGCTTTGATCTAAACATGCTAACGTTATCCAAGTGGAAGAGGCGACGAAGATCCGTTGCCATAGATGTATTTCTAACACTGAAGGTGTCTACTAAAAAGGAAGTAAAATAAAATGTGTGAAAGTCTTTAATTTTCTATCTTCAAACTTAAATGGTATATTAAAATCAGAAAAAAAAATAAACCTTTGCCTTTTCTGGAATTATAGTTTATAGTTTTGTATTTATGGAATGCATTCATAGGCTCCCTTAGGATGTGAAATGTATGGAAATATATGTGCATTGCTAAAGAAAGAACTAAATTTATTCTTTCCCCACATCATGCTCTTCTTTGCAGTAGAGGTTTTTAATTCAATACAGAGCCAGTATGCGATGGAGCCAATTTCCTGGTCTATATGTGTGACAAATGCTGAAAGTAGCACGAGATTAACAAATTAGTTGAAGTATAGATCTTAAAGGATTTTTTTTCTGTGTCTCTAAACCAAAATTCATACTTTATTTGAAACGAAGCCTTCTTTAGAATTCAGGAATGACTAAAGATCCTTTATTTCTCTGTATTTAAGATAAAAGGAGGGGATGTATGACAACTACTGACATTTTTATTTTGAGCAAATATTTTTATTTGTAAGTAAGCTTACAAAGGTCATATATTTGGGATTTGAAATGATTTTAATTGCAATCCTGCATCTCAGGTTAGTCACTGCAATGTGTGACTTGGGAAAGATGAAAAATTATTCTCAAAATAAATAGTTATTCCCCCAGATAAAATCATAAAATGAAAAGCAGTGGTAAAATGCATTTATTTCAGTATTTTTATGGGTAAAAACAATGTTTAAAATGTTAGGTCCTAGATGAATATGCTTACTTTTCTAGTAACATTTGTTAGCTTGGTTTTAAGTAAAAAAAAAACTCTCAGGCTAGGCTGTTTTACCTATCCTCGAAATCATACGCTTGATATAATCCAGATATCTAACACCAAACAATAAAAACATCTGTGACAATAAAAGCATGTAACAGTTGTGGAATTGTTTAATTTGGGAGAAAATGCCTATGTTTGATAATCACACGTGCGTGAACTGATTGCTCCTCTTTGTAAAGAAACTTTTATATTTTGCAAGTAGTGTTTTGTTTTTTTTTTTTTTAAGGAATCAACTTACGTGAAAGAGCTCTTTAAAAGGTGTTCAGAAATATGTGTTTTGGATTTGGCTCACTCATTCAGGTTTAGAGGCTTGTCATAGTCCACCTGTTTTGCTCGGGCTTAAATTCTATCAAAATACAGCCTTTTAAAGCAAGCACAACCTTACTTGTTGTACCCAAACATGATAACATACTTAAAATTCAAGAAGAATTCTATGCAGGTTGTACGTCTCAGTCACCCAATCTCCTTTCACATATCTGTTCATGTTGACAGACTATGTCATAATACATCAACAGAAAGATCAGCACAGAAGAACAAAATTTCATCGCCTGACAGCAAGAGGAAAACTGATTTTCAATATTAAATTAGTAAAAATATATCATTACCTCCCTTCCAATAAGTCTACTGCCTCTAGAAAATAAGGCGTCTGCTATAATCACAAGCGTATGCAAAGACAGTTAGGGTTGCTTGAGTCTTTGGTATCACTCTTTGAGTGACAGCCTATTTTCATTTTGTCTTTTATATGTTATTTGATTTTTTTTTTTTTTACCTCAGAAGCAATGTAGAGAATTAAAAACAATTTCTTAATGAGACACATGGTATTACGTATGCAAAAATATATGCCTGCCAATCGTTTTGGGGACAGGCTTTCCTATACTAAGTCATCGGCAGGAACCTATTGACCACTGAAATGGAAACAGGTATGTAAGCTTCTGGTACAAGTTAGGAACCTCTTTCATATAACGTCTCTCTCTGTTTGGATTTCAGGAGAAATTTAACCATACCTGCAACAAATAATGTCTTTTGCAGCCCAGGGCATCATCTGCCACTTAGGCTTTAATTTTGCCCCTGTTTGAACACCCTACAACATATGCACTTCTCTTTTGTCTATTATCCTAGAGTTGTGCTATTCCCAAATATTGACATCATCTACTTTTATCAGCATTAACTGCTCTGAAGCTTCCCAGGCTCATGCTCAGCTCTATTTCTTCCTATTGATTATCTTCCTCACTCCAGCAGGTAGCTAGCCAGCGAGGCTGTCCTGAGAAATAGCTTCCAATGACTTTATACGCACAATTTACACGGAATTGTTTAAAGAAGATATTAGCCTCAATACAAATCAGTGAACCTCATTTAGTCAATACTGCACAATTCGGCTGTTGGCACCCTGTCACATGTTAGCCCTTACAGTCGGCGGCCGTACCCAATCTGCACATTAACTATAGTATTTAGTTTCATATTAAAATCAAGCCGGGTTTTTTCGCTTTTGCTTTCCTTTTTGAAATCTTTTCAGTATACTTTTTACATCACCTCACTGAGCCATGTGATAGTAATATATGTTGAAATATAAAAACCTGAGATTAAATGTTTGATTTTTGACAGTGTTCTTAAATATAATAAATTCAAAAGGAAATACTGTTAAGTTAAAATGGAGTGTTTTTCATTAAGTCCAATCAAATGGTAGACAACAAAGGATCTTTTATTTGAGAATATGAAGTGAAAATGAAAACCAGAAAACCTTTACTAAGAAAAGGTCCAGCTAAATTATGTTGGAAGGAGGTCTCCAGATTGGGTTTGGGTGTTTCTTTTGCTAAAAGTGAATTAAACTAAGATATGTTATGAAGAAATATTTTACAAAGAAGTACAACTTAATGCTTTTTGGAGATGAAAATAAGGTCTAAGGACAGTTGGCTTTGAAAATAATTCTAAAGAAAGATCACATATGAAAAAAATTGCCACAGCATCTGATCTTTTCTTATAATCATAACAGGGAAACGTTTGGGGGAAAGTAATGCTAGTCCCCTCTTTCTCTTCCATGGCAATACTGTAAAATCCTAGAAGGGGTGTTTACATTTCAGAATTATCCTCCTTAAACTACTGGTTTATGATAGTTAATGAGATGATATCCAAATGTTGAAAACAGGAAAATTCTAATGAAAATCTAAATGTGAAATATAATATAATGAAATAACTAAGCAACATAATACTACTCTGAATGTTTGCGCAAATATTGCAAAATGAACTGCAATACATTAAAATTCTTCAGTGGTTGTGTAATACATAAGTGAAGGTTTACATATAAAAGCTCTAGCTATCAGGAAAAGGGATCTTTATATCCTACTATCCTAAATTTTTTACTTGAAAACATCGTGAACATCTTAGAGTGCATTTTGAAAAGTTGTCATTAAATCTGTTTGCATATTTCTTTGTAAACTGAAATTCAAGGTAAGAAGAAAGCATAGTGATCAAAATAGTCTATTTGTGGTCAAATGTATCTTTCAGCTTTAGTGGCTGAGTGGCAGAAAGGTTTGGGGAATATGAATGGTAGAGAAAATAATAATTTCAGTTTTGGTGATTTTTAAGGACTGTATCTTCTTTGTAAGGAAAAAGTAAGAGTTGAACAAAGTATCAATTTTAAACGAGTGATAGCAAATAATAGCATTTTGAAAATTAATACAGGAAAGCAATTAAAATAGAATTACATAACAAATTCTTGCTAATATTTAAATATTTTCTCTTTTTTACTATAAAATGTTAAAGGTGATTTTTGTATGACCTTTGCTTTCATTTATCTTCTCTTTAAATATCATTATTTGGGAACTAGAGCCCCGAAGCCCAGGCAGAAAAGGCATGGCAAGAGATGGCCAGTCTATCCTGACCGTACATCTTCTCACACATTTATTGCAAACTGACAATCATATAACAGCTTTTTTTTTTATCACAGAGATTCAACAAAGAACAACTCCAGTACCAAGGGAAAATCATACTCCAGGAGAGAGAGAAATGCCATAATTGCATATGCAGGTTGCATAAATGCAGGCATGGCAAAGATAATTGTAATATTTGTGTGTGACAGCATTTTACCATTTAGAGAAGTCAATAATCGAGACATGATAGTATTTAGGTGTAATTGTGTATATGTGTGCATACATCATATATTCCATGTAACGCACAAATATAAATCCCAGCCAAACTGAAAATGTATAAACATCATTAGTCTTTGTTGTTCAAAATATTCCTTGATGGATATGTTTTTATCTATTAAGTATATCTCTACCAACTGAATTATAAGAATTTCATGCTAGTCCATTTATTATATGATATTCTTATATTAAATAAAACTGTATGCTTTATATATTCATTTAAACATAAGAACATTCTCAATGAAGCAAATGCACACAAAACAGTAACAAAATAGTCAGATGAGCATTTCAGGCAAATTAAGATGCCAATATTTTTTTCAAAAAAAAAAACTTTTTAAGTTATCCATGAAGTTTTAAATGTGAGCTTTGTTTTCAAATTATACCAAATATAAAATTTCCAAACGATGATTTTCCACAGTAACTTTCAAAGCAGACAATTTTTTTAAAAAGTAGCTTTTATTAAATCTCTAAAATATAAAGGAAAAATTGTTTTCCAGTTTATTAAGACCCATCTATAGAGGAAAACATGATTCTAGATCTACAATTTTTATAAGCCTTATAAGTGCTCATATTTATGATGCACATTAAAAATTCATATTCAAGATCCATTGTGACTGTGTGCATAGATTTACCAAGATGATGCCAAATATCACGCATATCATCTCATTGAATTAGTTTT
This sequence comes from Panthera pardus, assembly GCF_024362965.1. NCBI lineage: Eukaryota > Metazoa > Chordata > Mammalia > Carnivora > Felidae > Panthera > Panthera pardus. The sequence continues at coordinate 25,587,939 of NW_026527002.1, forward strand.
AGTAGCAAAAAGTGCCACACTGAGTCCAGATATTTCAACTAAATCTCTCTTCCTTAAATATTCTGGCAGAAAGAATCTTTTACACTAAAAATCAAATTTAAAAGCAATAATATTGAATTCTATGGGACACTATCATTTTTTAAAGTATGAACTTATCCAAACTAAAGACCCCTCCCCCATGTGTGCATGTATATGCACACTGTGTCAGGAGAAATTATGCTTTTATTGTTAAAGTAAACTGAATGTGAACCCGTTAAGGTGATTTACATTGTCATCTATATAATTATATAGTTTTTAAAGATTATAAATAAACGTTTCATTTAATCCAAATTTTGCATATTGAACAATGTATCAATGAGTATTGCCACTATCAATTTTTATATGGTGGAAATATTTTAAAATATCAACTCATGCATACATCTATCCAACTCTAAGACAATCTAATTTAGCTAAAACTACAAAATCAAACTGGATAGTTAACTCTGATATTTCATAACTTCTTTATTTTAAGTACATGTATCTCTAGAAATATATAAAGTATAATATTTAAGGAAATTAATATTAGCCTTATTATACATAGTGTATTTATGTATCTATATTTGTGGAAAATACAGACATGCCATTATTTATGTATAATTATATAACCTGTATAAATGCAAATATATCATTATGTATATCTTGTCTATGATTTTGTGCAGAGAAAAGCATTCTCATAAGCTAAAATAAAGCAATACAGGTGTGTGTGTGTGTGTGTGTGTGTGTGTGTGTAGAGAGAGAGAGAGAGAGAGAGACAGAGGAAAAAACTGGTAGCTTCACAAAGAGATATTAAAGGTAGAATATTACCATGTTTGGAAATGAATATGAAGGTATTATGTTATATAAAGAAATACTGTTGAAAATTTTTCTCTCTCCTTTTCCTCTTTCTATGTATGTGTGTGTGTTCTGCTATTAACAAGAAAATGAACATTTGGGATGAAAGAAAATGTTGACTCTATACACATTTAAAATAGGGCACTTAAGTTAAATTTCCTAAATTAAAATTTAACTCCAATTGAAATTTCCTTTCTGAATATGAAATAAGAACCCTATAAAATGGGCACAAGAATCACATTATTTTGAAATTGTTCTATTAAAATTTTTTCTCATGTAAGTATTTGTATCATTAGTACCCTGTAGTATCATAAAATATTCTAAAGGCATGTATGAAAATGCCATGAAATAGATCTGAAGGGGCCATCTTTGTAGCACAAAAATTAACACTTTAGGTAAAGACAAAGTTCCTTACCCTTTGATTCAGACAGAACTGTTTCAAACCCTCTAGTTGAAAGATTTTTATGTACCTCTACTTGTTGGTTTTTCAAATTTGTCAGTTTTCAATACTGTAGAGTTGAAAAGGAGATAATACAGGGTTGCACATCGGGAATTTATATTGCTACTTAATAGTTAATATCTTGACCACCTTTAACATTGTGCATTTGGAGAGTTATAACCTCAGTAATTCCAATGTTACAGCATTCAGGTGATGCTATTAAATGCCTTCAACTGAGAAGAGTCCTTATATGAAGAATCATTTACGAATACCTAGCTACCTAGATTTCCTGAAGTCTTTAGTCCACAAACCTATTTCTATGTAAAAAGAGTCTTATTTAACTTAACTATAAGGGTAGCGATGTTGTTATTTGTCATGATGTTGACAAAAAGCAGTAGACAAAAAGTTATCTGTAACTCTCAAGTGGACATATTCATTCCCTAATTCCTAGATAATGAACAAGGATAAAACGATATCTTGCATTGCCTCCCTTCAAGATGGTAAGCTAATGATGCAATAGAATCAAAGCAAGTTATGGGAGGAGGGAATGGGGGCATGGAAAGAGGAACACCTTTTTCTTGGTTCCACAAAGGGCTGAGGGCCTAATTATTTTTAAGTATAATCCAACCAACCTCTTCTCATGCTTAGCTGCACTGAGTGACACTATTTGTGATGCCCAGTGTGCTGAAACTGAGCAGGTTGCTGTCAGTTTAAAAATGACTATAATAAAAGTGACCATGAAGATGGATCTTGTGATTTTGCGTTTCTAATCAGTCATCTGTGAAGAACACTTTTGCTTTGATTCAGCAGACTGGTGACAGCCATGATTGATAGTGCACGAGGATGAAAAAAGGTTATTAACTGTCTTCCTATTAAGCTCAATGTATTACCCCTCTAGGTGCATCTCATACTTTAAGTTAAAGTACTTACTCAGGTAAGGTCAAGAACGAACTCTATGGAGATGGTATCCATTCTGCAGAAAATGAGCAAGGCATCCTTGCACTGATTTTTTTTTTAATTCAGCATTTCAACTACATTTAATTCCACTGTCTTATTTTTATTAGCTAAAGAAGGAAAATTTCTGTCTTCCAAGAGCATCCATACTGAAAACACTAAAAGTATAGAAAATAGCTTTAAATGTTAAGATTTGAACATAGAGCTAACAGCAACATGTGTGTGGCATGTACATAAGTCTGTATTTAAACAGACGGTCAAATGTTGTACAATCTCAGGGTATTTTTAAGGGTAGACACTAAAATTGATCTGTGATTAAAAAATAAACCTCTGTATAGTATATATGAAAATTGTCCTAATTTTCAATAATCCATAAGATTAGGATAAAAAAACAATTTCTAAGAAATTTAAAGGATCTAATAGAATATTTAGATATTTGCTTTTGTTTAGATGTAGTGTATTAATTTATTAACTTCATCTCATTTAAAATTTTTGACATTAGAAATATTACATATAGATGCACATTTGAATGATGGTATCTGTTCATGTCTTTGAGGAGTATAACTACACATCTGTTCATAAATAGCATCATAGATCCTAAAGTATTTAAAAGTTTTTAATAACTGAGGATACACCATTTATTAAATAATGAACTTTAAAATGTTATCATATTTCTGTGTTCATTCATTCTTACTGAAGCCAAAATGTACTGAAAGATTTTTGTATTCTTCATTTAACTTCTCTTTAAAAACACTGAAACTGTCAAGTTTTATCCTGAGAGATAACAGCTTAAATATATGCATTTTAATTTAAAATTGTAGTATTGTGTTTCTTCTTACATTTCCCACTGTAAACACTCCATACATGTCAGATGTAATGTGAATTAGCCAGAAATATTTAAGGATATCAATAACTTAGCACCGACGTAACCATTTAAAATACAACCAAATTTCAGCTCTCTGTGCTTGACGGTTCTTCATTGAACGACTCTGAAGAGTAGCCCAGAAAAACAAAATGCTACCAGAATGTTATTAGAGTTTCAGCGCAGGGAAAATCACAGTGCATCCAAAAGTTTTCTCTAGTATATCATGACCTGTTTCTCCAATGTCAGTTATTATACTCGTTTTTGGTGTATAATATATTTTGAAAACGTACTGTTTTAATATTAGGATCCATCAACAATGAAAAATAGAGAAAGTAAGGAAATGAAGTTCAATATTTCTTTGAATTTCTCTTTAGAGCCACGAAAATTGGCTGTGTATCCAATTCTGCTTAATATTGCAATTGCTGTTTGGAGAAACCTTTCCAGCTCTCTAGTATTTTATGCATGCCAAGTATAACTTAAATACTTACACATTGAGAGCCTCTTCATGAAAAATGTTAGATCAATATGAAAATGATTTATTTAGTGAATTGTGTTTATGTGGAGTGGACTTAAAGGTAGATTTTAGGATTCATACAAGAGTCCCTCAATATGACACATTAACTTCATTATCAAATGGATTTCTCTTTCTGCCCTATGTAACTTCAACAGACAAACTTGTGCTCTCAAATTCAGAAATCAACTATGAGAGGAGTGATAGAGGGTGATAGATGGTCAATGATAGCATTCTATATTATTGTTCGAATATTTGTATAAGCCAATGAGAACTATGTCGCATGTTTCTCAAAACCACTGTTTGCTTTTAAAGTAAAAAAAAAGAGAGAGAGAGAGAAAGAAAAATGCAGTTTCAAACTATCCCATGTAAATTAGCAAAGTGCTCTGAATATCAGTGAAAGTCCAGTCTTCTTTTTGCCTACTTGGGAGTGTAAGGAAAATTGGGAAAAACAAAGACCAAGTAGGCCCAAGAGGAATACACAGAATTCCCAGTTACCATTTCCTAGTGTCCTCTGTTTCTTCTCTTTAGAGAAAATCTAGAGCACACATCGCACATAACACACATTTTAGGAAAGAACAAGGCAAAGAGGCAGTTTCAGATAAAGTTTAGGTCACTTCGAAGGCAGTGAATTAGCATAGCTGAAATTGATGTTGAGCCTTTTTTTTTTTTTTTTTTTTTTTTTTTTTGCAGACTTAGACACTGGCAGACAGTAAAAGTTAAAACTGTAACATTTTCTTTGATACTTTTGGAACTACAGAACACAATGTTGCATTCATTTTGTTCAAGCAAGGGACAGAACTGGTGAAGAAAATCCCCACACCTTTGTGCAAACCCTTTAACTTTGGTTCTGAGTCTACCGTGACTTGGTTTCATCTCCTGCTGGGGCACGAGGCGTCTTTAGTTTACAACGTCTAGGGTTTCGAATACTTTTAGCTTGAGACTCTCTTCCGAAGCTCTTCCAATCCTATATACATGTATCTCCCCTTCTCTTCCTCCTCCTCCTCCTCCTCCTCCTCCTCCTCCTCCTCCTCCTCCCCTTCTCCTCCTCTTCCTTCTCCTCCTCTAGACCTAGGGGACGTAGGGTAGGGGTACGAACTGGGTGGTGCACATCCGTGTAGCCAGAACGTGGAGGCTGTCAGTTGCTGTCCGCTCCCAGACTGTGTACCTGAGCGTAGTGGCCACTCGGCTCCTCTGCCCAGCCCACTCCAGCCTGCAGTGTTGCTGCTGTCACGCCAGCCGGTGATTTGATAGGCTTGTCGGGTTGCCATGGTGTTGACTTCTTGCCTCTGAGGAGCTGCCCAATGACTGGAGGTCTGGGATTAAAGCGGGAAGAGGCAGCGGCCACAGCGAATTTCAGCGGCAGCTGCAGCAGCTAGAAACGAGAAGCCAGAGGACGAGGTCTTTAGACTGCGCTCCCCTCCCGCAGCCCGGACGGCCAGTGAGGGAGGAAGAAGAGAGGTGGGGGAGGTTGAAACGGTGACCACTCGAAGCCAGGAGATACAAGGGAGGGGTCTGAGACCCTCCCGGGAATAACTCATGAGCAGTCTGCACGCGCTGAGAAGAAAAACCTTCCAGAATTCGTTATTATTCCCCCAAGACATTACCTGGCCGGGTGGCGGGACTGGGAGTAGGTGGTTGTTAAAAGGGGACTTAGGTGGGCGATACACCTCCCCCCCCCCCCATCCCACCCTTTATTTGGGCAGCGAGGCAGTTTGACAAATAAAGAGGAGCTGTACGGAGAACTTCAAATCGTGGAAAACTAACTTATTCCGAGGAGAGAAAGTGCAGTGAGACCGCAACCGAGTAAATGAAAATAGTTGCCTGGGCCGGCGGCCGGTGGGGGCGGCCCGGGAGAGGGGGGGAGGCAGAGGGGGGCATGTGCAAGGCACAACCCCAGACGGAAACTGTAAACTAGGAAATGAAAGGGAAAGAAACCGCTTCTGTTATAAATTAGTAGGTAGGTGAAGGTTACGCAAAGAAGAAAAGGGAAAGTAAAGCTGTTAAAAGAATAGAATAAAACCCCTGGGAGTTCAACTCAAAATCCACCCCCCCCCACTCCCCAATCCAAGGGGAGTAGGAGGAGGAGAAAAAGAGTGCATTCTGGTGTGATGAGAACTCTCTGGAATGTCTGGAGGAGAGGATAGAAGTGCGAGGGTAAGAAGACCCGGGTGCTAAATAATTGGCCGGGGAGAGAAATGGGGGAGGGGCGGGGTAGGAAAGAGAAATTCCGCGATTCACCGAAGGGACCTGGAGAGTCGGAAGAGGGGGATTCCAATGGCAGGGGGAGAGGTACAGAAGTTCAGACCTGTAGCGCAGAGGAGGGAGCGACCAGAGTCAGCTGGAGAAGAGGAGGAAGAAGGTGTGTGCTGCGGAGGGGGGGCGTGGGAAGGCCCACGCAAGGGGCAACTGCGAGGACAGAGGGCAGCGAGAGCAGAGAACCCGAGCGACTCGGGCGGTCGGCGAGAGCACCGCGGGGCAGCCCCCGCGAGTTAGAAGCCAGGTGCCGCACCGCCCGCGCCCCGGCTCGGGGCGATGCGGGGACTTTTCTGGCCAGGAGGAGAGCCGCTGGGTCAGCCTTCACGATTCACCGCGAGTCCCAAACACACGCCTCACTAACTACTTTACAGCCACTTCCATTGATTTTCTTTAACAAATAAACAGAATACCCGTTACAGCAACACTTCCTCTTGCTGCAGCGAAAATGCCACAAGCTCTGATTGCTGCATTTCTCTGGATAGCAGTTTTCACATCTCCAAAATAAATTATTTTCCCTCACTTGAAAGATCACATGTGTGATCACTTTCAGGTTTGGGGAGTCTAAACCTCGCCCCCTTCTCTATTTTGAGAATCGCCTTTTGGATTAAGTAGAAGACAGGTCCGGATACAAGTTTGTAAACCTGGTAGGGCTCGCTGACATTTGCATATTAATTTTTGCTAATAAGAAGTATCAATTTGGAAGGGAAACGCCGACGAAGAAAATGACTCCTTTGCAACCGCAGGGAAATTAACACCAGTCCGACAGCCACACCTAAGCTACTCCCCTAGAGTTATCTCTAAAAAACATTTCCCTTAAAAAGAAAGTATTGTCAACTATACTTCAATTTAAAAAAATAAAGTCTTTATTTTAAAGTACCCCCCCTTTAGAGCGGTTTCTGCTGGAGGTTCTAACATACATGTCAAAGGGTTGTTGAATTATTCATTATTGTAATTACTACCATCATTGTCATTATCCCTTTCCATGTGGAAATAATTTTATTATCGTAATTTGATATCTGAAGAATTTCCTGTTAGTCGTTTGATAATCATTTTTTTTCTGCTGAAAAGAAAAGTTTTGTTTATAAATGAGATAGAGAAAATGTTTTAAATGCTTTGATGTTTGCTATAGATTTCCGTTTATCTAATCGATCGGAATGCCAATAAAATCGATTAAAGGTTTAGTGTTTTACAAACAACCATTTTGTGCCTTTTGATTTTATGTTCAGAATGATTTTAATAAAGCTAATGCTTTCTTTTAACATTCTCCCTTTAAAAAATCCAAACCTTTATCGTTTTTCCTTTTATTATTAGAAATTGTCAGTTAAAGTTCTTCTAATAGGAAAATAAAAAATATAAGCAATGGCTGCAATGGTTTAAATTTCATTCTCTTGTTGCTCAAGGTATTTAAATAAAGCCCTTTAAAATCTCTGTGAATTATATGCGATCATTCAGTGATTGCGGAATATTAAATTAAACTTAGATAAATCCGCATTGAAGGAGGCAGCACCCAATCCTGAATTTATTTCCCATTTTCTCTAACAGCATCACTGCGCTCCTCTCTTTGCAATGACAATGTGCCAAATCTGGGCATTTTGAAAACATTTTCCATATGCTTTAACAGGGGACTGATAGACAAAGAAGAAAAGGAGATGATCTTTTTGCTCTGAGGTATATTTTCTTTAACATTTTTCTCTTAGACTTTCACTAATAATCATTTTAAAGCAAAAGTTTGAAATCATTTAATTCTTTTTTTTTTCTTTCACCTTTTTTTTTTTCTTGCTATCTTGTAATTTATTCCTGAAGTGGAATTTTGGTTACAATATAATGTAAAGCTATCATTTCTGTACCTTGGCAAACAACATTTGTTTCAAAATCTTTGATTTAGTTTCTGCTAGCTGCCTTTTGTAATTGAAGATGGATTTAATTATACATTTTTGTAACTTAGATCAGATGGGCTGTTTGTTTGCTGCAGGATTTAATGGTGCTTTTGTGTCTAATATTTAGGGATGTTACATACAGAGGTGGTGGCTTTTCTTCAGTTATAAAGATCTGCACTTTTGTCTTGGAAATGTGGATGTTGAGATGAATGTATTGTCCTGTTTTCAAATAATTCTATTCGGTAGCCAGTGTTTAGTACATTGTCTAAACAGCACTGTTTTGACTGGATATAGATGTTTTAGGTTTAAAAAGATCACAACTTTATCGTCTATTCAGTGAAATCTCAGTTCTTTCTTTTCCCACTTATCTATCTTTTCCCATCTGCGTCGTTGTCTCTTACAGCTATTCCACAGATGAAATGTAAAATTTTTGTTGGATATGTTTGCTGGAAATATCTCCATGTGTTTTGCGAAGGGTGTGCTTGTGATCCTGGGTTTGGGGGCAGGCAGTGAGTATACTGGTGCTGAGGGAGGTGGGGGGTGTAGTGGTAAGTGATAAGGAGTCCTCATTAATTTGCATAAGAGCTGTTGAAGTGCTCGTGAAGTTGGTGAAGTGCTATTGTTTGGGGAGAGTCCCGCCTGATTTTGTTTATAAACACTGGGCTGGTTGCCTAGAGGGAAAGAAGGTCACAGCACTGTCTGAGCCCTGACCTCTGAAAGGCCAGAGGGTGTCTGACTTTTCCCTCCCCCTTCCCCCATCCCTTCTCTCCTCCCTTAATTCTTCCCTCCTCAGACCGTCTATAACTCCTCCCATTTTCCCCATTCCTGACCTTACCTGTGCCTAACTTTACATAATAATGACTGCACCCCCCACCCCAACACTTCAAAAGCAGGTCAGAACCTCCAGAGAAAAAAGGTATAACATTTACTGCAAAGTAAAAACCAAAAACGGACTGTGGTTAGAAAGAGAGAAATATACAGAAATATGGAAGTACAGATTGAGACCGGGATCAAGATAGGGGCATTTAATGACAAAAAAAGACCACAAAGGAGATAAGAGCCAGGTTGGGGGAGGGGAGGGAATCAGCGAACGACAGATTTTAACTGCCCACAAATGCTACACACACACACACACACACACACACACACACACACACACACACTTAAAATGTCTTTCCTTTATGAATTTCATTTCATCTACCTCACTCTCACCATCAAAGACAGTGTCCATTCTGGATGTTAGGTCATATTTTACCCCCCCCCCCCCTTGTGAGTTCTCAAGAAAACTATACTTTTTTTTTTAAATAGTAATGAGATTTGGCACTCTTCCACATTATTTCTTGAATTATTTCACTGTAAATATGTTTGTGACACCTTCCCAAATAAGCCCTTCACTTTCCCATTCACTGACAAACTTCACGTCTCGCTTTTACACACACACACACACACACACACACACACAGCCCACCTCCCCACTCACAAAATGACAGACATTGGTATCAAGTTTAAATGTGTTTGGAAAGGAGTTGCTGAGTTAAAAATGTTAGTTAACAGACTGCCTTTGTTAAATAGCCCCCGGGTGGAGAAGACCCAACAAAAAAAAAAAAAAAAAAAAAAAAAAGGAAGGAAGGAGGAGGGGGGCTGAGGATCTGAAAGTGTCTGTGGTGATATAAAGGGTTCCTAACGCTGAAATCTTGTAATACCTCGTTTCAAACTGAGCTCATCTATAGACCCCGGATGCGCGGTCAAAAGACTGGGAACCTTTTCCCCTTGGGCTGGGGTTGGTCTAGAGCTGGCGGGACGTGAGGCAGAGGGAGGTGGGGTATTTGCCAGTGAACTGCTGAGGGCAGGGCGGGGAGACCGGGGGACAGACAGCGGAAGACTCCTTAAAGAGGCTGTAAAGCCCAGAGTGTCCACGTTATAGATTTGGTTAATAAAACCCGCCAAGGAAAAGTCTGGAAGTGGAAATTACCTTTTGTCTCAGTATTAATTACTCCTTGCCTCCGCCACTCAACACCTAACCACCTGGTGTCCCTTTTGGGTTCTCCCCCAGCTCTGGGCTCGGCGTCAGGGTCCGAGCGCCCCGGAGTGGGCTCGGCTCGGTTGGGGTGGCCCTGGAGTGTGGGAGAGGGTGTAGGGAAAGTTCTGGGTACTGCAGGGAAACCTCTGCTCCTTTCACTTTGTAATAAAAAGTAGCCAAACGTTCCTGGAGGGCAGCGGCGGGTTCGCGCAGAGTTTAGGGACAGCGGAATGGGGCGTGGGGGGGGGGCAGGGTCAAAGGTTGACGGCAAGGGGTCCGCAGAGACCCGAGAGGAGCAGCTGGGTTTCCTGGAGCGAGGGGCGGAGGAGGAGGGCTCCAAGGACCGCGGCGCAGCCCGGGCGAGCCGGGCCGATCGCGCCCTCGCCCCGGAGCAGCCCGCGGGCTGGGCTCGGGCTCGCCCGCCTCGCCGCGCCCCTGCCCGCGGCGCTGCGCTCCGCGCCTCTAGGCCCACCCCAAGCAGACCTGCCATCGCTTCTCCCCAGCTACCCTCCTCGCGCGGGCGCGCTCCGAGGCCGAGCCCTGGAGGAAACTCTTGACTCCTTGCTCGTCCCTCTCTGCCCCATCCCCTCAGCCCATTAACCCCCGACCCTCACCCCAGCTTCTCTTCTTAGGAAAGAGGTGAAAGAGGATGAGAAAGAGATGATTAAAAAGCACACGCACACACACACACACACACACACACACACACACACACACACACACACACACAGCCTAGGAGGGGAATACTCGCTAGCAGAAGGGATTGCAAAAGTGGGCGCTCCTCTTACAAATCCTCCTTCCTTTTGTTTTCTTACTTAGAATTCAATAACTGCTCCCCCCCCCCACCGAGTGGGGGGGGGGAGAGAGAGAGAGAGAGAGAGAGAGAGAGAAGAGAGATGTATTTTCCAAGAAAAGAGAGGGATAGGGACGTAGAGGAGAAATAGCCACCAAATTTTTAAAATGGTTTTCCTGATTTGACGTTTGGTGTTTTGACATTAATGACATTAATGTTATTGATGATGTTTCAGGGAGAAAAAGGCAAAAGAAATAAAGGAGAACTTGAAAACGAAATGATCATCATTTCCCTATTCTTCCATGCCAGAAATAGACCCCTTTCTTCACCTGAGCCTGAAACAGACTTATTGTTCTCAGGTGTTTCCTTCATCATACGCATTTACCCGTCTGAAATCGCAGGAAATGGTTTTTCCATCAGTGAGCTTGTACATGGAGCCCTCTCCCGCAAAGGGCTTGATCTTTTCTGATTTGAACCTGAAAGTCTCCCTGCCTTCATTTCCCCTCAGTCTTTTTAAAAGCCCCCACCCCCTTCCCCAACACACACCTCAAATAGTTTTTTAAAGCCAGAATTTTTGCTCTCTGGGGTGTTTTTCTGTAAACAGCAATGCTACATAAACACCTCCTTCACTTGCAAGTTACAGAGAATTAAAATTTTACCACCGTGGCCATGTATATTTCCTAAAGCACATGGATAAACTCAACTGAGGTGCAATCAGCACGCCAATGATACAGTTACTATGTAAAGGTAAGACTGTAAACAAAGTAACTTGAAAATCTTAGAAAGCCATACACTTTGAGCAGATTTCTTCCCTAGTAAGTTTAAAATAGAATGCAGTCTTTGGAGAGGTAGAAGATTTTCTTTCTGTTAGCGTTTAGTAGCCCTGGTTTATACTATACTAGTACGTACATCGACTTCAGATTCCTAAGGTGGTGATTTGCTTTTTTTCTCTTAATAAAGACCATATCTAGGTTATATTCTCTACTCCAAGCCTCTGGACTTTCATTGTAACCTTAGCCAGCTGTTGTAGGCGTCTAGCTTTCCTGATTTGGGCCTAGGTCTGCTCTTTTGAGGACTATGCTTTTATCCTCCCAGGTGTCTTGTTTGGTTTTTAATGCCATTTGCATCAGTTGTAGGATTTTCCAAATGTTCCCTGATTACAGGAGGTTTCAGGCCCTGAAAGATACATGTTTGCAGCCTCTGTTGTTCTTAGTGCTTCTGCGATAAACCTTCCTGTTGGTATTTGGTAGATCTGGTGCTTAAGGCCTAAGACAAGGTTTTGAAGCAGATCCTGGCGATCCAAAACTTCAAAGGCCTGTCAACTCAAAAGCAGCTAACGCCTCACCTGTCCAGGAACCTGGACATTGAAAGTATTTCCTGTTTTTAGCTTGTTTGGTTTGTTACTTTCACCTTCTCTAGAATTCCTATTTTTGAAATATTATATAGATAGTGTCTATTTGTGACCTGTGGTATAGCAGTGTATCAAGATACAATCTGAGTAGCAAGGAACTATATATATATATATATATATATATATATATATATATTCCATATTCAGATATTCAGTAGGGGGTATTTAAAAGTATGTCTATTCCTAGTTTTAGTTAATTATCTTTTAATGAAAGTGTCACTCATATTCACATCTGTAATATTGGAAAGAGATAATTAGATTTTCAAATGAGAATCAGCCACCTTAAATTTTGCACCAGAAAATACCAAGTATATTTCATTCTAATGAGATCTGTAGTGGGGTTTTAAAATTCATCATAATGTGCTTCAAGAAAGATAATTCAACAGACTTGCAAGATGAAAGGTTTTTTTCCCTAAGTCTTCTTAAAGCTATTACATTGAACTTATGCAATTCTGATAAAATATTCAAAAATATTACATAAAGGCTAGAATCAGATCCCCACTATCACCCCTGTACCCATCACTTATGCTCATTTGAAAGTTTACTTTGACTCAACTAACCGCTGCCATCTTCCATGCCCTGGGTTTTCTCTGCTGAGTGTGTAAGCGAAAGATACCAGCCTAAATAGGTGCCGGTGGATCCAGAGTGCAATCCTTCCTTTGAAATAGGCTGGGCCAAGCGGGGTGTGCACACTGCCAGGCACCCTTTATTTACATACATCTGCATATTTGCTCAGGCCCCGTATTTCGCCATTAAAATGCGTTCTTGTTCACAGCAGAATAAATGAAGCAGAGAAAAACTCTTCATTACTCTAACTTACATTTCTCCTTAAAGCTCCCTGGTAAACAAATCTCTGGTCCGATAGTAATTACTTTGACTCATTAAAATAAAAAAAATTTTTTTTTCAACTGGTTAAAGGGCATTGCTTTGGCGGTATTTGTGTTTTATTTTCTCTCCCTTTTTGCTGAGAGAGAGAGAGGGAGGAGAGAGAGAGAGAGAGAGAGACAGAGAGAGAGAGAGAGAGAGAGAGAGTGTGTGTGTGTGTGTGTGTGTGTGTGTGTGTGTGTGTGTGTGTCTAATGAAGTTTGGGAGTCGCGCGCGCAGGGGCGCGTGGGGTGCGAGCCCCGGAGGCCCCCATCCCCTGCCCTGTCCGCGGTCGCAGCGTCCCAGGCTCCCGCCGCAGCGCTCCGAGCCTTGGAAGCCGCTCGGCTCCCGGGCTGCTCCGAGTCCGGGCTGCGCGTCATTTGCAGTCTGGGGAATGTTGATCACCTCACTAATTACACCTCTCTCTCCCCCCCTCTCCCTCTCCCTCTCCCTCACTCTCCTCTCTCATTCCCAGAGTGCATATCGGGAATAGACACACAAAGACATGCGCACTCAACTTAATCAGCCATTTTTTTAAACAGGGCTAAAACGATAATAATTAGCAGAATAAAGACATATCGGATTTTCATTTCCTTTCCTCCTTTTCCCAACCCCTTCACAACCAAACAGCGAGACCGCGGTCGGCACATGCTTTAACTCCTCCCGGACCCCCGAGGACCGCTCCATGCCCCCCACTTTCTGCTTCAGCGTTTTTATTTTCACCCAATAAAGTTCGAGGATTATTTTTTTATTTTTTTTATTTTTTTTTAAATGAACCCTCTCGTTTTACTTGGATGTGATCAGCTGTAAGTAAAATAAAAGCAAAACAAAAAAGAGGCGAAGATCGAGTAGGAACTGCAGGGGAAATGGAAAGTAAGTTTTTTCTTTAACTTTTATTGAGTAGTTTGTGTTAAATTTAGGTCGAGTATCGATTATCTTTCCAGCCTGATCTTGCACAATCTTTGATATTTCGCTCCCTCTCTCTCCCTCTCCGCCTCTCTCCCTCTCTGCCCCTAGCTCGCTCGCTCTCGCTCGCTCTCGCACACATCCCCTCATCCCGACCATCTCTTCCGCTCTGCCCCCCTTTTCTATCTCTTTCCCCCTTTTTTTTTGGCTCAAGGATTTGCTCCGCTGCAAGAGGGAGGGGGCACTGAGGGACCTGATTTTCCACTTTCTTTGGGGGGGGGGGCTGCGTTTTTGGGATTTAACTTTTGGATTCAGTGGCGGATCATCCACGTTCGGCCGAGCAGTTTTCTCTCCTTTTTTTCCTGTCTTTTCGGGTTCTGTCTCCACTGCGAGCCTGTGGCGTTCTCGTGGCGCGGGGAAGCTGTCAGCTCCGCAGCGGCGCGGGCACTGCCAGGGGTCCCCGGTCGCCCCGCACCCCCGCAGCCCGGTCGGGATGGCCCTTTCTTCTCACTCATCCTCCCAAAGTTTGGACTTTGGGCGGCGGGGCTTGGAGTCCCTCTCCCCCTACTCTGTCCCTGCTCTACCCGCCCTACCCCCCTTATTCAGCCTCGTTCTTCTTCCTCCTCTTACCACCCCCACCCTTGCCTCTCTCAAGTTCCCCGAAGGGCGCTTAGCGCGCGGGACTGGCGGAGGACCCGGGGTCCGAACGCCTCGGGCAGGGGGATCCAGGGGGCCGGGGCGCTAGCTGGGGCTGGGGCTGCAGGTAGACCCCCGCCGTCCGGCGCGGGCGGCGGGCACCGCCGAGGGCTGCTCGCGGCGGCGCGGGAGGCGCGGACTCGGGCGCTGGCGAAAGGGAGGCAGGTCCGTTAGGAGGCGGGAACGCCGGGCCTCGGGGCCAGGGACCCGGGAGGCGGCAGCAGCTCTCGCCCGGCGCTCTCGCTGCTGGGTGTGTGTTAGACCAGGGATCGATGCCAGCAGCTCGGGGTCAAGAATCTTTCCTTTCCTTTTGGCAAAGGGTGTGTGTGTGTGTGTGTGTGTGTGTGTGTGTGTGTGTATTGGGGGGGCTGTGGCCGCTGTGAGAACTGATTTATTCCCTGGCCCCCCAAGGAGGTTCCATGTCTACAAACGAACTTCACCTTCTTCGCCTCTCTCCGCATCAAGTGCGCCTTCCGGCCGGGAACAGCTAAGGGAAGAGGGTCTGGAATGCGTCGGGTCTCGCCTTCCTCCTACTTCTATTTCACACCCTCCTCCCCCCCCCCCCCATTCTTTCTGCTCGTTTCTATTAGAAAAAAATAAAATTTCTCATGGAATTGTATAAAGTTTCGCTGCCGATGCCCAAGTTACTGAGGGTTACCCATCCTGTCCCCCTTCCCCCACGGAAGACGGTGCACTGGTTTGTATTTCTTTTGTTACCTGTGATCCGGGCGGGGGGCTCCTTTCGCGGCTCGGGCTGGGGTCCGGCCCGGAGAGGAGGCTCCAGTGGGCGCCTTTGGCCGTGACTCCTCACTTCCGCGCGGTTCTGCTGAGATCTTAGCTACCGTTCGGTGAGACACTCTCCTTGTAGGTACCAAAGGTTCAGATCGCAAACACGGACCCCCCCCCCCCCACCCCGACCCCTACACACACATACATACACACTCACACTCAACACGTACTCACAGACACACACGTTCTCCCTACTCCCCCCCCACCTCCAGCCCCCACCTTGCATTTCCCCTCCCCCCTTCCAAAAAAAGCACATACACAACAACAACACCCCCCCCCCCCAAACCAAACAAAAACCCAAAGACAAGTTCACTGGCGGAAGATGGTGGATTGACACTGACTCAGACAGAGGCAGGTTCACCAGGAAATCTGGCGGTCCCGATTTCTGACAGTTGCATTTCCTCTCCTTGAGTCCTTCCCCCCCCCTTTTTAATAACTCTGTTCCATGTTTAATCAAGGATCATGTAGATGGCAAAAGGAGAGACAGAGAGAGAGGAGAGAGAGGAGAGAGAGAGAGGAGAGAGAGACAAGAGACAGAAGGAGGGTTCTTTTTTTTTTTTTTTTTTTTTTTTTTTTTTTTTTTTTTTTTATTGTGTTCTCCTGGATTTTCAGTGGCTTGATCCCTATAAACGTGGAGTGGTTAAAGCTCATATGTAGTATTATATTTTTAGTTGGGTGGATGGATGGAAGAGTCAGGGAGAGGCTGCGGCTGCCGCTGCCTTTTCGGGTGTTGCTTAGATTAAGGCTGAGACTTGGCTGCGATTGGGACGCGACAGTGACACGGGCATCGATCGCTTCCATTGAGAGCAATGCAAAAACACAGCCCGGGTATGTAACACTCTCGGTGCCATCAACATTTGTTTTACTTTATATTTACTGGCAAAACTGACAGAGCAAGCTCAGACTTTCTTTCTTTCTTTCTTTTTTCCCCTCTTTTCTCTTTTCTAACTGAAGAATAAAAAACAATTGTGCATAGAAGTTGTTGGAAATGATGGTTTAAATACAACAGAAAGGAGATATTTGGAATTATTTCACCACCTCTGTGACTGATTGTGTTTTAGAGTTTTTCTTCTCCACAGAGGAGCATATTACAGAAAATGAAGGTTTTCTTTTTTCCTTCCTGGTCTTAAAAAGAGAAAATCCTTAAGGGAATATTTGATAGTTTTCAACGTTTGCGGTTTCAATCAGCAGGAAGGCACACAAAAATAAAAGATGGCTAGCCAGCTGTTTTAACCTCTTGCACCTGGCTTCAGTGTGGGGATCATAAGGTTTATATAGTTATTTTTTAATGGTTTTAATATTTATGGCATAAACTGAGGCGAGAGCATCACTGTGTATTTATTCAATAGCTGGTTGCTTTTGGATTAAAAAAAAGTAAAGTCATATTTGAGTGTTTTCATTTTTATGGCAATGAAGATAGAGCCAATGAAATATGGGGGAAATACCATAAATCTGAAAAGTGAAATGTACCTAAGGAACAAAGAAAGGTCAGGTAAACCAGCTGTGTAAGTCAAAGCAATAGCACCAACTGTGAGGTTAGACAGGGAGACTGGGCTCTGGGTGTAGGAAGTGAAAGTTGCCACTAAAAGTTAAAAATGAAGGAAACATGTTCAGCTCTATTGTACTCTTTTGCAGTTTTTAGTAGATGAGCCCAAATCTGTTCATTAATTTTGAGCTAGTTGGATTATTTTTAAAGATGCTGCACCAGCAAAGGAAAGCATAAAGGATGCTGAGAAAATCGCTGTTTAATATTGCAGAATTTACTGCTTTCATTCTGACCATGAGCCTAAATTTACACAATGAAATTTGATTATCTCTAATAACAATATTAGATCCTCCACTGGATGGATGAGAATTGGGGTGGTTTTGTTGATTGCAAGGGTTTAATGTTGCATTTCAGAATCTGATGTGGTTTGGCCTCCCTTCCATTAACTGGAAAACCCCTGAGGTTTTACAATTATTTCTTAAAGATAATACATTTAAGATTGCATTGGTAGGCTGAAGAAAAGTCATAAAGGCAAGAAGGGAAGCCCTTAATAACTCTTGAGATTCAGACATGTTCAGCAGTTAGATTGGCTCTGACTTCACCAAGGGTCGACAATGTGTCATTTCCACGAAGCCAAATTGCCCTCTGCCTATATGATATTAATGTGCAAATCAATATTTCAGGGATTAAATTTCCCTTCTTCATTTTTTATGGTTTCTACCTCAATAAGTCTCAAGTCTATTAGAAGAGGCTGGATGATTTAAAATCTTTCACTGCAGAATGGCTTGTCGTAGTCTTGTTTCACAGACCATTTTAGGATTTTCGTTATAAAGACTAAGGGCATCCTAAGGAAGTTGTGTGGTAGTATAGAGGCATGCTCAATAGCATAAAGCCCTTGTTCGATTAGTAGCTAAGAGGTATTGGAAATATAATATATATGTTTATGCAACACACACACACATTCTGCTGCTTTAAAAATATTATGTTAATCACCTATTGATTTATTTCAAAATCAATTGAAGTTCCTTTCTTATTAGTGATTTGTTCAGCATTCTTGAGGACTGTGTTAATTTCCTTAAGGAGTATGCATGAATTGGCTTGGTGTGAAAGTATTTGGGAGGGATTTTCACTTAGCAGTATTTTCCTAAGAAATATTTCCAGAAACCACTGTTTGTAAGAGTAATGATCAAGTGTTGTCATCTGCATACATTGTTGTCATAGCTATCATTGCATTTTGTGGCTGAATGATTTAGCTGATAACTGTTAAAGGAGGCCTTCTCCAGTTCATTGTACATTTATTTCCAGTACTTAGTGGGCACAAGGTTTCTTTTAACCCTCTTGGAGAAACACATTTGTAAAAGAAAATATGAGATTTGATTGGAAATAATACAAAGCAGAAATTTGGGAGGTCAAAAAAAAAAAAAAAGATTGTGACTTTATCACATAATCTTGGGAAGGCCTACTGTCTATCATTTGGTGGTGGTTTATAGTCTAAAACCATCTGGACCAAGTTCCGCACAGCTGCACGAATTTCATATGTGATAGAACATTTTTTCCATTCAGTGTGAAATGTTCCTTCCTAAAAAACGTACACCAGACTCGCTTAATTTAGTCTGTTAAAAGAAATGCACATGAAAAAGGACAAAAGGCTCTTTAATCTCTGCAAGCTGTTTGTTTTTCTTCAAGATTCCTGTCTGTTTGGGTTTGAAAAGTCATGTTTATTGAGGGGATGATTCTGAGGTGTGACATTAAAATAATATATGATTTTTGGACTGGTGGCCACGCTCCTGCTTAATTTGCAGAACTACTTTTTATGCCTGTCAAAACATAGAGTTAATCTATCCTTATTTACAATTAATCTCAATAAAATTAATCTTAACTATGCTTTATTCAGTGGCTTAAAATATCTAATTATATTCAATTAACTGCTGTCATAGTAATTAACATTGCTTAATTGCCTCTGCATATATTTATGTAAAGCTCATTAGGTGCTGATGCTCCCTTTTCCTTTTCTACTTGCCATTTTTGCTGTTGTCAAACCATTTTCATCTCCCAAGGTTCCACAATGTTAGTGAGAGCAAATTCTTAACATTTTCTTGAAATGGATGTTATTGCTCTTCTATGAGAAGATACTCGTTATAAGTGTTTAAAGACTAATCCACTCCCCCTTTTCCCTCATTTCTGGTCCCTACCACACTCACAAAATATTTTCTGTCATTGTTGCTAGAAATATGAGAAGCCAGGTTAAGCTTTGTGTTTATAAATGAGGAGCCTTTCTGTGTCTGCCTAGGGGCTGTACCCACAGGCAGAGTTTCTATCCTCTCAGACCATTCTAAGGGTTAAAGACTTGGCCAAGGTTCAAACTGAAAAGCGCCCAGGGAAAGTGCATGTGAATATGTACAAGTTTCATGTAATTAGTGCTTAATTATATTAACATATGCAAATTGTCAACTTAGGAGCTTGTTGAGCTGGCAAAGATCAGCTAGGCACAATTGCTGTATTGTTCTGAAACAATAATGGATTTCAAGTTGGATTGTGGAAACACATAACTAGCTATCTAATTTAACTCATACCATGGTGAAATTTCATTAGTCTCCATGGAGACTGGTTTAATTGTGCTGACTAATGTTCTGGGCTGCAGAATGTCCTAAAAAGAAAGCGTTGTTTGCCTAATCCACCTTACAATGACACTTGTTTGTACATGTTTCCCTTGTGTGAGAATTTGCATATGCAAATAAATAGTTTCTCTGCCCCATTTGTCATGGCTGTTCATTACCCATGAAGAGGACATTGTTACCAGGCTGTTACTGAGTCTCCCAAGACAGGATAGTGTCAACCAGTCCAGCTACATTCTTTCATAATTTGTTTCTGATTAATAGACCAGAGTGAGTCTCAGTCTCTTTGGGCATCTGCAAAGGGAAGGTCAGTTCTGTCACAGAAAAGAGTTTCTGCAGTATGCTGGGGGACTTTTTCTTCTTCCGATCATTCTCCTTTTCTCCATTCATTGGTTAACACAGTCATATTTAAAATAACGTATTCTTGTCCTAAGAATGCCTCTACTCATAATCTCTAGTTTCCTAAAGCAAAAAGATAGGAAAAGAAAGGAGATTCTGTTATTGGAATATTAATCCTGTTTTTGACAGAAAGGTAAACTGATATAATTGCTTTTCAGTTGAAGGAATGGGGGTTTATACAAGTGTGAAAGCATCGGAAAAGGATTAGCATTTTTTTGCATAATGAAAAGCTCTGTTGAATAGGGTTCTGAATGGCTGACTGAATGACTGAGATGAAAGAAGATGAAAATGCTGGCCCCTCTTTCTTTCTGCCTATGCTCTGCTCTCTCTAAAGTTATGTTTGTCCAGGACTTGAGAAAACAAGCAGGGGCTCAGATTTCAGCAACTTATAAGGTGCCCTGTGTTTTCATCGTCACTGGGAAGTACTATGTATGACAATTGTGCAGCTAGAGGATGATAAACAGGGGTTTGTATGTAGCAGAGTTTTCGGAAACATGCGAGCCTCGCCAAATATTGACTATTGGGCGTCACGAATTCCCAGCACTTTGCTGTCGAAAACAGTTACTTCAGAGGTGGCCACGAGAGTGGTGTGGATATTTAATTTATGTTGATGGACTATATGGTGTTCCTCCACCACCCCCATAGGCTATAAATAGCTCATTTGGGAAAGAGCTGTGTGTCCTCACTTGTGGCAATGTTAAGTGTTTTAAGTGGCCCGTCAGCTCTTGTGGTTGGGAGGGGTTCGTCAACCAGGATACAGAGTTATTTTCTGAGGATTTCATTCATCTTCCTGTTGCCTTGTAGGTATATGGTGCATTTCATTTTGAGCTAAGTCCTTTATAAAATGTCTAAGTATTGTATGTTCGTTCTCGGAGACATTTGCAGTAAGGTTTTCTCTTGTCATTAGTTAGAGTTGTAACTGGTTATCAGTTGACAACATGGTCAGGGCTCCCTCTTAATGATGTTTCTTCAACCATAATTAGGGCAGTTAAAATACTGTAAGTGTTGAGACACCTTCAAAGGTGGGAATTGATTCTTTTGTACATATGTAAAACAAATTCAGTGGGGATAATTATTTATAGGTATACATTTTAAACATGCTCTTTCCGGTTTGGGGGTCACCACAGATGAGCATGGAAAGCTGCCCCAGAGCAGGACTGAAAGATTCCACCAGAGGTTAACCTAACTTGTTTTCTTCCCAGAGTGTAGAACGTCTGTCGGCCTCATCACACTTTAGCAGTTCAGTTGCTGAGGTACTATTAAGATGGTTACATGGAAACTTGGGAAATCAGAAGTGTTTTCACGTAAATTAAAGGATAAGGGTTGCCTCTTGAGTACAGAATATTGTAAAGGAAAAGTGTTTGATCTTTGTTATATAAAGTCACCAAAATTCTTTACTAGAGTCCTTTTAAAAATTTGTCAAGAAATTCTGGATTGTTTCAGAAACTTTTATGGTTAACTTTATGATATGCTTGCAAAAAGTCTTAAAAGAACAAAAAAAATCCACATGGAGGCTATTTTACATGCAGAAGGGCTTATTAAGGTATTTCCATAAGAAAAATGTGTTAATTTAAAAAATAAATTCATTTATATTTTAAGACATTGTTAACCAAGCACCATGTGTTGTAACTGGCAGCTTTCCAGCCACCATGGAAGTGGATCACACATGGGTTAATAGTAGCTTATGTGATGTCTGCATTCTTAGGAAATGGGCAAAAGCCCAGGGTATTCTGATATCAAGATTTTAGGAATCAGACAGAAAGCAGAATATATGTTTATATGTGAACAGATGGACACATGTGAGAACTAAAAGTGCACAATTTCTCTTGGCACTTGTTTTCGTTATCCCTGATGATATAACCAAGATCTTAGTGCACTCACAGTCTTTGATGGCTAAGGACGAAATGGTCTTTTAATGAGGGCTCGATGGCATTATTTTCTTGCATAAGGATTGTGCCCCTGTGATCTTGCTGGATTTGATGTTCTGTTAATTCCCTAGTTTCAGAGGTTCACAAGTTGCCTTGAAAGTTTGATATGGTTTCACGTTTGACATACAATCCTCAGTCCAGGAATGGCTGCTCTCCACTCCCCTACTCTCTTAAAGGTTTGTGAGTGAAATAAAATATTTGCCATTTTGAGCTATTTTTGAATGTATGCACACAACTTAAAAACGGCTGACACTGAAGTCCTATTTGGCAAGCAACTTATCTCTGATATAATTAGCCACGTTAACATTCTGGAGATTGAAAAAATAAACAAACAACATTTAAGAATTGGGCAGCTTGACTTGGTTAATATGTCATAATGCCCTGATGGTCCAAGACAAGTCCCGAGTAGGTGTTTTAGTCATTCAGGTCAGGAGTTCACACACCAGCATCATGTATTTAGGTGACTGATCATTCCTCATGTTTGCTTGTCCTGGGGAGACAACAGCGCACAGTTGATAATTTCTGAATGGTACGCGCTATAACACATACCTCTGACGACAGAGTTTATAGGTTCTATTGTGTTCTAGCTATAAAAACAGAAAGCATTCTGCAAGTATTTACTCAGTCCTAAATCATTTTAACCAGGGAAAATTGACTTTTCGGTTAAAATATGCATTTTATAACTGTCCATAAAATTCTTTTCCTTCACTGTAAAGAAGAAAGGAAATCCATAGCTTTAACAATGGTTAAAATACAAAAACATGTGAGCTGGTGTGTGCCACCTGGTTGTACTGTTAAGAACAAAACAAAACAAAACAAAACAAAATACAACAAAACTTTGTAAGAAGGAAGTTTATGGAGAATCTTAAAATTCGCATGCTTGAAAGAGTAAATTGAAGAAGCCCAATCTTTTCCCAAAGTACCTTCATTAAACCTGAAAGGCTTTCTTAATGCGGATTCTCTAAAATACAGTTCTTAGTACTTTTTTCCATACAGTTAGGAATAGTGCAAGTAATACTTAAAATTTTATGAGCCTGCTGCTCAATTGAGAACGAATCATATCTTTGGTTTAGTATATACAAACTAGGAGTGTGTATAAAGACACGTACACACCCAGCCACCCTCTTTCCATGTCACTGTCTCTCTTTCCTTTTTAGATGTAGATGTATTCCTAAGGGTAGCCTGTGAAATTTTCTCTCTGTAGACTAAATTCCTTTCATTTTCTAAGAGCTGGCCAACATGACCACAACAGAAAATAACAGGTAGGTTTGTAAGGCAACTGGAAACCATCAAGATGCTAAAGCCTGAGAATACCCTAGAGTTATTCAGTTCAGCCAGCTCATTTTAAAATATGGGATATTGAATTCAGGAGAAATGATCATTGAATTACCAAGCAAGGTAGGAAAATGTCAGGACAAGAATTCAGATATCCCAACTCTAGGACCAATGGTCACACAGCTATATTGGCTGCTTGGAAAAGGGTTTGTTATGTGACTGAATGGGTCTTGGAGATAGAGAAGAAAAGGAAAATGTGCGGTGCAGACAAATACAAGTACAAGTACACTCTGGATGGCATCTTATCACTGTGACTGTAAACATATTTTTGGGTTAATTAGGAGGTCACACTTGAATGGTCCAGATGAGTTTATGATTCATAAGAGTACTGATGACCTCAGTGACTTAAAATGTATGCTTAATAATCATGAACATGGTGTTTTGAAGAATAAGATTTCTATTCTGTGTAGGGAAAGTAAATGAAGACAGTGCTGTGATATTTTAAAGACAGCATAGTGCAGAGAGAATGACAGTAAAAAACAGACATTCTTTTGATTCTGTTTACTTTGGATTCCTTTTTAAATGAGTTTATTTTGACTTAGGCTTCAGATGTTTGAAAATCTCCTCCGTTTTTGACCACTCAATGACCATGAGGAATTGTGCTAGAGCTACGAGACACCTGAATTAAATTCTTATAATGGATCATCTTATCCAAATGATTCAACCTTTCTAAGCCTCAGTGTCCTCATTTGTATCTCAGAGTTGTTGTAGAGATTACGTAACATTAAAGCGTTGTGAACATCAAAATAAGTAAATGTGACAGGGCCCGATACCCTATGTTCCCTTTTTCTTTATTTTCAATAGCTGGTTTTAATGTAATACTCAACTGAACAGGATTTGATAAAGCAAGTCTACATAGGTCTTGTGAGTACAGATGCCCTCTCTCTTACAACAGATGCAAGTAGAAACTGGGAAACGGGTATGCATAAAAGGTATATTCTTATTGACACACACCTAGATGACATCTAGGAGGACCCTCCTCCACCTCTACCACTCCATCATCATGGGTTGTTTTGCTTTGGAGGGCTTTTAGACGTTGAATGCATTTCTGGGTCTTTTTCTAAGAAGCAAATTAGAACAGGAATCGTTTTTAAATAATTCAGACCTTAGTCTATCTACATGAACTCAAGATCCCAGACTGTCCATTATATGCAATAATAGACGATACCACAGTGTTTATTTCAGTCTTGTTGACCCAGCCTGTTTGAAAGCCTTTGAATTAGAGGATTTCCAAAAACTGGATTAGATGCCATAGAAATACCTTTCCATGTTTTTGGTATTTTGATATTTTGATACACAACGAAAGGAGTATAGATACTATGACATTGGCACCCTGTTGATCAAGATTCATACCCACTTAGAGAAGAGATCCAATTACTAATACTCCAGTAATACTGTACAAACCTTAAACCTTTAAATTTTCTTGAGGGATTTTATAGCCAACTTATGAGACTGCAGGCTTATCTGTTGTTGGAGGACATCACAATCCTTTATCTTTTTGTAATAATGCATTATTCATTAGAGGAGTACCCAGGTTCAAAGATGATAAGATTCATGACAAGGGTTAATAAATTTATAATACAATTTTTGGACTATCTAAAAACAAAAATCTATTTATATTATGGACTTTCTTTTTAAAATTCATAATAATTTCCCATTGTGATACATATAAGATACATTTAAAATTATGATTTGTATTGTTATGGGAAATGTAAGTGTACTTGGATCATAAGTTTTCAGCTTTGAGTTTGCTTTTTGCGTAATGTGTGTGGCTCAAAATCTTTGTTAAAATTTTTCTTAAAAACAAAATGTGTGCCTTGCCTGTATTCTGGTCATTTATAACTGGCCCTGGACTTGATAAGAAATACATTAATATAAAGCTAAGCCTTTATTGAGTACTGATAAGGAAATGATACATTTCACTGAAAGAAAAACAGTTAGCATCTCAGCATTTTTCATGATGCTTATTTAAGTGTTTCCTCCAAATAAATTTCAGCCTCCATGAGGGCAGCAACCATACCTGTTTAATCACTGTATTGTGGTGGACATTATTGGCAAATCCTTGGTGCTTAATAAAATGTCTGTTGAATGAATGAAAAAATGAATAATAGTTCATTAAAAATGTACACAGAAAGCTTCAGTTTACTATTTTACTGGAATCTGCCTCTCTTCTTGAGATCTTCTTGAAAAGAAATAAACAACCTTAAAAACATCTGGGTTTGTCTTGGAAAACTCCATAGGGAACACTATCTTCAGTGCAATCTGAATGGGTTTTTCTAGCAGAGCCATAGATTGTTGCGGTCAGAAGGGATGTAGCATAATCATCTTGTTTAACCCATAAGGAAACTGAAGCTCAGAGAAATTCCTGGGAAACATCACATAGTTACAGAGCCTCGCTGATCAGATCTAATGTGTATGTGCCCTTCTGCAGATCATTTCGTATTTTTCACCTTAGTGGAATTAGCTGCTGCCATATGTAAAGAGTCTATAATATTAATGTGAGAATAATTTCTGTTATGTTGGAGATATTTTCATTTGTGGAATTTTTCCAAGCAAAGGAAGACTTTTCAGCTGGTACAATTTCTGTGATGACCACAGCACAAGCTGACTGCTGTGGGATTTTAAAGTTAAGCTGCTTGAGATAGGACAAGAATTGCTTGAAAGGTGAAAACTTGCAGGAAAAATGGGGTGGGTCATTTAGTTCTTGAAATGAAGCAGGGTGCAGATTAGGAATCATTATGGTTTGCCAGAAGTCCCTGGTCATAGAAGCCTGTTTAAGTGCTCACTGTCAACAAGGAAATCATGGGCAGCACTTACAGTGGCTCACCTCTGATTTATTCATAAACCTCACACGAGCACTTGGCTTTGTTCTTGCTCTAGTAAGGGGGACTGATGCCAATAAGAACAGGAATAAAGAGCTCCTTGCATGGTCCAAGAGTGAATAGCACTTTACCTCAAAGCCTGACCTCCTTTCCTGAGGTCTGTTATGCTACAGTTGACTCTGATTGGCTGTGTGTTCTCAGATGAAATGAGAGAAGAGGTTATAACAAGTATCTACTCTGTAAACTCCATAGTATACATAACAAGAACTACATAACTGGAACTTGGGTTCTAACTTAACCTAAAGGTTGTGATATTTATGCTAAATGGAAAGGCTTCCTTTTCCCCTCTCCTTTGCAACTTGACAAGTTTCACATTTAATAGTAGTTGGAAAAATACTGCTTCCTTCTAATTGAAGAATACAATGATCTTGGAGTGAAATGGGCTTTGACAATCCCTTTCCCCATTAAAATGAATTTAGAGAGATTTCATAACATGGGAAATTAAGGGTTCAAGAATAAAACACGTACTACACTGGGAGAAAAATAAAGACCTGGGCTTGCAGATTGATTAGCCATGTTTATTTATCTGAGAAGCTTTATTTGTGCCAACTTACAAGTGACGCTGTGCTCCAGCCACCCATGTTGAAGAGAAGGGACCTTTAAGAGACGGTCAGCTGGCTGGTTTGCACTGGGGCAGAGGTTGAGTAGAGTTACTTAAATCCCCAGAGCGACATTTAGTTAATGCTAGTCTTTTTTTTCCCCCTCCCCTGATCGTGTCCACTTTGGCTACTCTTTTCTCCTTTTGATGAAGTTGGTCTCTTACTACTTAAAGCGCATATATTTACACAAAAATTTCCTCAAATTTTCACAACACATTAACCCAGAAGAGCCATATTAGGAGATGGTGATGAGAGTTAATGATATATCTTTAGATAAAGCCATCCTCCCATGCAATCACATCAGAGTCATCAGCTCATTTGTCATGGCTGAAGTGAAAATGTCAGGACCAATGAGTGTATGAGTGCTGAAGGGGGCTAAAGGGCTTTTGGAGAGAGACATTTTTGTGCTGGGAGTCAGCCATGGCTTAGATTTAGCTCCAGGGAAATATTGGGATTAGCCAGCACTGTGTACAAATCCTTAGCATAACAGAATTAGTTGGGAAGCTGGAGAGGTGGGGTCATGAGTACGGGTGTATTTCTAGACTTATGCTCTAGGATGCAGGCCCGGAACTATGGAAAAGAGTGAGGTGACATAACCGTTATTTTAAGGGATGTGTTTCATTCAGGTTCATTGATTTCAGCAAGATTGAAGCCCTGGATTTGAAGGACATCAAGGAAAGACTTGCTATAACATACACTAAATATGTATATATGACTTTCGTTTTATATTTGGCTGCACTAAAAAAAAATTGATCTTAACGTCTGAAAGCTTTTGGGGGAGATAATATTTGGGTACACAAAGATAAGATTCAGGCACAATGTACTTTTGAATAGTATTTTAAAGTCGAAGTTAATGCCTCATTTAAGTAACAGTAATTATGGTGAAATACTTGTTGCCTTGTTGAATTTACCCAAGACTAAGAAGCTAAACTTCCTTTACACAGACTTCATTCCGAAACTTTAATTGAAAAGTAACTTATTTTCTTTGGCTACAAAAGTTCTTATCTTTGATAGACCAATACTAGCAGATTTATTTCATTTTGAATCCAGTGAACTGTTCTCTTTCAGATAATGCACCCATACAACCTTTTCTTGTTTAATTCGATTGATTTACAGTGTTAAAGTGAAATAATCTGATACCTGTTTCCTGCCCTTTGAGTATTTGTCGTCAAAGAAGCTGATTAGTTTTTCCCTCAGCTCTTTAGCTGTTTTAAATGTATAATTATCATTGCATGTCATTTGATAGCTGCACTAATTGCTGCCAACTATTGTCTGTTTGCACTTAATGCTGAAACCTGATCAACATCCTGCTTTGGTTGATGTTTGGTGGTAAACTTTAATTAACTCTTATTGCATTGAAGAAGAGTTCAGGCTTGGTGCTAACTAATCATTTACCTTCATTATGTCCTGACAGCTCCACTTGTTCTTGGTCCTAATAGATACACCAGTCAGTAAATAAACCTGCAAACCTCATGCCTTATAGTTGCCCCACACTGGTATTTTGCTACCTAAAGTATAAGATAATTGGGCCCAGATAATTATTTAGTTAGTTTAGTATCTCTAGTTCTGCAGACACTAATCTTAATTGCCTCTTTCATGCTGGACAATTTCATTTTAATAGAAACTGTAGATTTGAGATAACATTATTCCTTCAACATGGTTCCTATGAACATGCATCTTTTGAATCAATACAATTAAGCTTGTCTCCTGTTGGAATTCTTGTCATTATTTTTCCTGAAATACTTTTCCTGTAATGATATTGAAGTTAAAGTAATCAGGTTACCAGCAGATCATGTAAAATTCAACTCAAAATTGCTGGCTGCTTGATTTTAATTTGTCTGACATCAAGTTTGTTTGAAAAGGGATAATATGTGGGTAAACCAAGGAGCTTATAATTATGGTTGACGTTTGTTTGTTTATAATGAAATCTAATTAAAGTTCATACATTTAAAACACAAAAGTTAATTACTGAATTGCTCACTTCACTTATGGACAGCAGTCAAATTAACTTTCAGGCCAAACACACACATACACACACACACACACACACACACGCACGCACGCACACACACACACACAAACAAAGGGCTCTTCATAATAGAAATAAAATAACCAACTAATCTTAAGGATCAAACATAAATTTGCCAATATTTCATCCAGAAGAAAACTTGGCATTCCACTTATGTTCTCTAGTATGTTAGTCCTATGTGGTTTATAATATAAAGTGACTTAAAGTATTTACAAAGCGGTATAAAAAGAGACTTGTATTTTGTAGACTCTAGGAGTATTGTATAATAAGAGGTACTTGGTAGTGATTTTAAAATTTATGCATATAACTTTATTCATTAAAACTATTTTGAAATCATTGAAATCATTGCTCAGAGAATAAGAATGTTTGCTGGAATACCTGACATGTAATTAGCTTTATAAAGATAATTATGGTAGGTTTAGCCTGCAAAGAATGACATTTTTTTTTAAAGTAAGAATGTACTCACTTTATTACACTTGCTGTTACATTTGTTATGAGATCATATTCTTGGGAATCATGAAATACAGATAATTATACAATTGTTTTTCTTTTAAGTACTTAAGTATCAGTAGTTCAATAATGCATTTTATATAATAGATAAAGAAGGAGAAAATACATGTACATGTTAGAATATACTATCTTCATATTGTACATGAGATAAATATATGTGTGGAATGTTTTTCACTAGTCTGGTAAATCTCTTTTTGAAGCCAAATATTCAATGGTTATATATACCTTTATAAAACAAATTATGGTAAGTTTTTTAAATGCTACTATGTGACAACTTAAAATCATTATCAAGTAAACAATCTTAGATTATGTGTAAGCCAGAGAGATTAGTCAATTACATTTTAAAGACTAGAAATATAAACAAAAAACATGGCAAAATGATTTATAATTTTCTAAAAATGATTGACACAGTCTATGTTTTTCCAAGGAAAACTAAAAGGACTCCCTGTTTAAGCTTTATATTTA